>NC_056745.1:97338518-97346018 GCF_019279795.1 Protopterus annectens | reverse complement strand
CCACTTAACTCATCCACACTACCAATTTCTCTGCTTTTGGATAATATGCAGCCAATGTAGTCTTTGTTCCACTCTTAATAAAGACAGCAGTAAGTCTGTCACATGCATTTTTCAATTATGTCATTGTTTTTCATTGCAGACTCCCTTGTTCTTCTGATTGTATAGTATGTAGCAAGGATATTTTGCTATGTATGGTACATAGAGTTAATATTTTGCGGAAACGTTTGCATATATAATATACCCCTTGGCGAGTCATGTGTATTCAACTCAACTGGCCTGCTTTACTAACCTCAAGACAGTAAAACTCACATGACAGCCAGGTTACCAGCTTAATACCGCATAACACAAGATCACTCACATCATTTGGGTCAGAACAAACACACTCTGTTTAATAATATGTTTTGGGAAAGTAGTATTAATAAGACAGAATGGTCCAGGTAGAATTTTCTCTATACAAGCATTTTTAAATGGCAAGACATAAAAAGGCACATAATCTAATTATTGTATATCGGTGGCATCTGTTTACTTTTAATGTTATGGTGGTCACAGTTCTTTTTTGGTAAATCCTGAGGACACATCTGTTGTGCTGTTACCAAATACTGCTGAGTCAATGTCTATTCATAGAAACTGTGTGTATTGTTGTCCTGAAGTATGTTCTGTCTTTGTTCAAATAACTATTCACTGACTATAGCTATTATATCAGGCCATCATATTGCCAGTCATCCTCTTTTATGTTGACTTTCAGCCTCACCAACCATGATATCAGTTCTAATGAACTTTATGCATGATACATCTGAAGTGTGAATGTCAAACTCAGCATTTGAACTTCCTGAGAAAACGTAGGTGTTACCTGCTCTAATACCATTTGAGACTTTTTTAATTGAGAATTTTTGTGTAGTCTGTTGTATACACAGTGTTATTCACCAACACTATCAATCAGAGGCTTCAATGTTCTTCATGTCTTATTTCTTTACTGTCCCTTTTTCATATCTGTATAATAACTGATAGTACCATAGGTTTGACAAGTCAAAATTTTATACCAAAAGACACATCTCTATATTTGAAGATCTTATCTAATGCCTTCATGGCCATTCTGCTGACTGTAATTCATTCTCCGATTTATTGATCAGTTGTCATTATTATGATTATTAGTTGTAGTATTAGTAGTAGTCCAGGGAAACTGAAACTGTATACTATTTCTACTTCCTCTCCATCACGAATAAATGCATTAATTTTGCAGAATGTCAGGATTTTTGCCTTCTTCATGTTAAGGAACAAACTCAGTTTGGGACTGTGTCATTGACTCTTGCTAAGTAGATCAACTAGAATATCTTTGTTTTCAGCCTGGAATAGGGTGATTGTACCATAGTGAAGGATGTTAATAAGTCTACCTCCAGGTTCCATATTTTTATTTTCTTTATACAGTCCTGATTCTCTGATTTGTTCTATGTAAAAATTAAATAGAGATGGGGAAACAATGCAGCTTTGTTGTAGATCTTTGTCACTTGTAATCTATTCTGTGTCTCCTTGCTCTGTATGAACTGTGCTTCTTGACTGATGTAAACACTGTGCACTCAAGATACTTAGTGTTCTAGTATACCCATGTTTTTAAGTGTAGTCAAAGGCCTTACAATAACCAATAAAGCGCACATTAATATTTTGTTAAATTTTTATTCTTTTGTCTTTTCAAAGCTCCACTTTGCATCCGCATTGACATCTCTTGTTCAGTTTCCAGAATTTCGCCTACACTTCTGGTAAATTGTGTTGTAAGAATGAATGCAATCTCCACTGAAAAATCTTAAGAAAAAGAGTTTTGCTGGCATGTAGGATCAGAGCAATTGTGTGATGATTTCCATAATCATTTCGATCACATCTTCAAGATCTGAATAATCACAGATGTATTTTGTCAGCTGGCCACAATATCATCTTCCACATTTCCTAGCAGAACCTTCTAAGTATTTTAACAGTTGCGTTCAAGTCTTGTATCACTTTATTGGGAATAGCAGTAATGCCCACTGAGTGCTTTGTTCTCTGGGAAAGCTTTCTATGCTACTTTTACTTTTTTTTCGTCATCATCAGTTCCTGATCATAAAATATAACGTGCGACTGTTATTAATCTGATTGGTCTTGACAGCAGAATGACTGTGTGGATTTATTCCACATTTTCTTAATTTTCTCATTATCATTCAAAATAAATCCTTGAGCATCTTCTAACATTCCAGTTAGCTGAAATTGGAATTTTCTTTTTAGTTCTCACAATCGTAGTAAAGCTGATCTTTTTCTTCTTCTAGTATTTCCTGATTCGGCTTCCTCGCGCTACTTCTCTTTGTCTCATCTTGTGTTACATCAGAACGTTTATCTAAATTTCACTAAATGGATCGCTGTCTTTTCTGGAGTTATTTTATTTACATTTCTGCGCAATATCCAAGGTCTTTTCAGTCAAACATTTTAAGTATTGTTTTTTTTTCTTTTTCAGTTTTTGCGGGGACTTTTTATTTCCTTCAAAAGCAGTTTTCTTGATGTCTTTGGCTACCTATTGAAATGTTGGCACTCTTAACATCAAGTGCCAATACTCTGAATAAAAAGACACAGTTAATGTAGGAGAAGAGCGAATATCAAGCATTCAGCTTCTCTTTTAAACTTTTTTTGCTGAAGCAAACCTCCTTACACCCCCCCCCCGATATGTGGGGGCAAGCACCCAAGGTCCCTGAGATCACCATGTCTTGGAGAAAAGGGTATATTTTGAAAAATAGTAATTTCGGACTTAGTATATGCAAGTTTGTTTTTTTTAACCATTCTGTCTCAGCATTACGTGACTCACTAAAGCAGGTCCCAGTATTTTGAATGGTTACCAACGTGTTCTCGTAACCCTTCTTGTACTCTTTATCAGTATTTAAAGCAGCCTTCAATTTCCCAGAGAATCTTTAAACACTGGTGGTGCTATTTATTTCTGTGTTAATCTTTTTAAGCACCTGGCTATCTTATAGCTATAGTGAAAACAGAACAAACACCTTAGGAGACATAGCAGGTCTCCATGCAATCCTTTAATAAGTAGCCAAATTGAGAGTTAAGCACATTCGTTCTGTGAACATTGGGAACTTCATCAGAGCTAGTAAAACTTTAATATCAGCAAAATCTAAAAAAACTCTGACATCATGTCACATGTAAAAATGAACCAGCGAATAAACATGCCCCAAACTTCTTATACTTTTAAGTGTTACCATTGAAATATTGCTAACAGTTCCTCACAAAAATCAAATAAGTCATCCTATTATTACCTCACTAATAAAACACATTTAAAGTATTAAAAATTGCATATATAAAACATTTTTAATCTTTTACAGGCTAACACGGGTGGACTATGGCTGACCAAGTTCGCAGATGACTGCAAACTGGGTGCCGTAATCGACTCTCCGGCTGACACAAGCATCCTCCAAAAGGGTCTCATAGAGACATATAACTGGTGCCAGAGCCATGGCCTAAAGTTAAATGCCAAAAAGTGCATAGTCATCCCCTTTGAGAAAAACAAAGTGCCCACAAATTACCACATAGGTGGTAATCCATTAAGTACGGAAGAAGTAATTAGGGACTTGGGGACCCAAGTAGATAGCAATCTCTCCTTTGACAATCACATTGCCAAAGTGGTTAGAAAGACCTTCTATATAGCCCACCTTATCACGAAAGGGTTCACATGTAGATCAAGAGAGGTCATTGTGCCCCTCTACTCATCACTTATCAGGCCCATAATTGAATACAATGCCCCATTTGGGATGTACCTTACCCGACACCTGCAGCAACTGGAAAGACCCCAAAAGTACCTCACCAAGAGGATCAAGGGGCTCAAACAGATGCCCTATGCAGTTTGGCTAAAGAAACTCCAGCTCTACTCAGTCGCGTACCGCCTACTCAGAGGAGATCTGTGTCTGACGTATAAAGCCATGTCCAACCAAGAATTAATGGACATGCTTCACCTCAGGAAATCCAAATCCCTTAGAGCTACATGCTCCAGGGACTTGAACCTCAGCACAGAAATAAATAGGACATGCTGGAGGGACAGATTCATATCCCAGAGGCTTCCCTCACTCTGGAACAAAATTTCAATCCATGTTAGGCAGAGCCCCTCACTGACCCTCTTCAAGAGAAATCTTGATGAGTGGATGGGAGACCGTAAGTTTACCCGTGGGATCTCTTCTGTGTCCCTGCTTGACAGAGGTACAGTAAACTAACCTTAAAAGGACTACCTTCTGTGACCTACTATACAGAAGCACAGTCAACTAATCTAAAAGGGTGGTGAAAGCCAAACACACTCTGGCTAGGCTTATAAATGCTCTAGGGCAGATAGCCTAGTATCAACCTATGAACCTATGAACTTCATATGCCACAGAATAATCACAGGAGAGAGGCTTATCAACCCATGTGTCCAGATCCCTGATCACTGATTTGTATGGTAAGTGAGTATTTTCAGTCCAGAAGGATGCAGATCATTTCTGCTTCCCAGAGGGAATGATGCTGCATTTCTTGGCATTTAGAGTACTTTTTCTATGCTTCAGGAACTGACTTTAATTTTGGAGAGTATATGCATCCCAAGTGGATTTAACAACCACACCCAACTTGCAGGCATCAGCAAACTTTGTTAACCAGAGATCACTGTTATTAGTTTGGAGATCTGAAAAAAAAAAGATTCCTAACAGAAGATGGCCCAGCCCATATCTGAAGGGGACACATCTGGTCACTTTCTCTCTGTCTGAGGAGGCATCATCCACTTGGACAATGTGCATTTAGTCCTTAAGTCAGTTGGCTATCAGTCTTACTATGTAGGGATTTATGGTTAAAGCCATCACCTTATAAACAATTCCATCATGTTTGTTATTTTAATAAATTATTATGTGTAGTCAGGTCTCAGTTGGTCCTTTTATTAGTTTATGAATAGATTAAATCATATGGGTGCCTGGCATGTAATGAATGAAACATCTTCCACTATAGGTCAGAGAACTGAGTTTCAGTATGATTGGTGAAGCCATGAGTTTCCTAATCCTCAGGTAAAAGATCATTCATTTATTACATTAGCTAGACTCCCTAGTACTCCAGCCATCTATCTGCTCTTTTTAGGTGTGTTTTGCAATTCTAGCTACTTTAATTGTGATCCCCAGAGTAGCAGAATTGTTAATACAAATGTGGGAGAATAGATGCTAAATCCAAAACCATGATATTTCAATACTCCCCCTACTCTGAGGCATAGTGTTTTTGGATTTTTTTATATACACCTTGACTCCAACTTCGAACAGCAAATCTGATAATATAACAACCCAGTTTAATAAATACTTTACAGAAACTATCCTAGCCCTTTCTAATTCACGAAATAACTCCAACAACTCTACCGCTGCAGCACCCCAGCACAGCAACTCCTTCCAAAATAGCCCCAACCCATTTACATTATGACCAGTGTCTGTAGATACCATAAAAAACTACTGCAGAAACTAAAACAAGCCACCCTAGCCACAGATAGCCTCACAACTGACTTTCTGCAAATTGTAACAGAAGGAATAGCATACCCAATAGCAATATTTATAAACAGATCAATATCTGAGAGCATAGTATTTGTTATCTGGAAGATCTTCCATATCATACCTTTACACAAAGGAGGTAATTCCACCAAACTTACTAATTATCATCCATTTGCCATCCTATCACCCCTTATCTAAAATCCTAGAGACAGTCATCCATACCCAACCCATGGACCACTTTCACACACATAAACTACTATCAAACACACAACACGGATTTTGCCCCCATCACAGCACCAACAGAGCCCTGATGTCCTTTACTAATACAGTGAACTACAATAAAAATCAAGAACAATTCATATCTGCCATATTCCTAGACTTGCAAGAACAATAAAAAACACTCGTTTGCAGGTCCTTGTGTCCACAGCAAACCTACAGCAAAGTATCCAAAAACAACAGGAGGACACAGGATAGGCTCCAGATTATAAAACTTTAATCAGGCACAAGATCTTTCACATCTACTTTTTCAGGTGTATAAAAACAAACTGAAACCAGTCATACTTTTAAACATTGCTGAATGCATCACATGACAACAGTTCATCACATGATTATATACATTCCATTACTATAAAATATTAAAGCTGTATAGTAACCACAGAATAACTAAATATTAAAGAAAAATCTTAAAATGCATATTTTTATATACTTTGTGCAACATAGACACACATTATTAAAATACATATTCTTAGAAACAGCTACATTACCTACGTAGAGGTCTGGCCTTTAACTTTGGTCTCACTGGTATTTGTTCATTGAGACCATGTCCCATATCACCTTTAAATAAAACTATCCATCTAGCTTCCAGTTCCTCTGTTTTATTACATGTGCCCCCCCCACCACACACACACACACACACACACCAAATTCACAAAACTCCTATCAATGGTCATAAACTTAAATTTATGTTGACTATTAGTGTTCATATCATGTTTGGCCAGAGCATTACTTCTGCTTTGTTTGCCTATGTGATAAATGTGTTCTCTAATCCTCTCCTTAAGTGTACGGTCTGTTTTCCCAATATAACATTTCTTGCAAATTACGCAATGGGCGAGATACGCTATATGCTGTGTATCACATGTAGCTTCTACTTTAAATTCATATAGCTGGTCCTGACCTTGATGTAGAAATGCATTGCTTATATCTATATACCCACAATATGAACATTTGCCACAAGGCTTAGTTCCCATACCACCCATATGTGTTTTCTTTTCTCTGGATACACATAAGTGTCTTTTCAAAGACTTTTGATTTCTAAACAAAAATTTAAGTTCATTCTCTATCCATTTTTTGACCACCTTATCAGTGATCAGTATCCCCCAATGTTTACGTATAATGTTCATATAAGACCCAACATCGCTAGAAAAGCATAATGGCACTTTTAACTTAGGGAAATCACCACTTGTCTCTTTTTTTCCTCAGACCATCTATCCGAATAATAAGGTCTAGCCTTAGTATGTCAGAAGTTAACTACTTCTTGCATCTGTTTCTGTATGTCTCTCTCCCCATAACCTCTGGCCAGTAATTCGTTCCTCATATTATTCAATTGTTGATGGAAATCTGCATCCCTCACGTTCAACCTAGATGCTCTGAAACCCTGATTCCTAATGACATTGTCAAACACATAGGCAGGGTGCATACTTCCTCTATTTAAAAGATGGTTACTTTTCTCCCTATTCACCAATCAACTCCATACCTCCACTCTTCATGCCTCTGTGATACAGTATGCAGATGACTCAACTCTAATATGCACAGCCTCCTCCCTACAAGACCTCCAAACCATAATCCTAGAATCATTTTTATCTGTAGAAACATGGCTCACCAATTCCCGTCTAATTCTAAACTGCAATAAAACTAATACCTTTCTCTTCTATCCCACAAGATATCCCTTTTGTCACCTAACTTTCAACACAGAGTCTAAAAACAAAACTATTATCAC
>NC_056745.1:97291018-97336018 GCF_019279795.1 Protopterus annectens | reverse complement strand
GTATAATATAATGGGTGTATGCCATAATAATGTTACTAGTAGAGAATCAATGTCACGTTACGAATGGTTTGTAAGCTATACGTAGATACCATTTGGTGTGAAAACCATTGGACTGTTATCAAACCCATTAAGCACTTGTAAGAAAAATAGTCACAATGTGACATATATGCCTGTAGAACCCCTATGCACTCACACTGAGTCAGATATCTGCTTGCTGCATCAGGCCTTGAGTGAATGACATCATGATCTAAAGAATTAACATATTTGAGTTAGAACACAATTCTTAGTTGTTTGCCAGGGTCTGGACTTACTCATGTGTCTGTCATGCTCAGCAACAGTCTAACCACAGGATCCAATAAGACTGACTTTATTTTGAATGCCTGTTTTTCACCCCTTATGATGACTGAACCTGTCCAAGTTTCTGCTGTGTGCTGAGCGTATGTCTCCTTCAGCTCCAAGACTAAAATGTGAGTGTTTTGTAATCAACATTGAAGAGAAATAACAATACATTGCAACACTCAAAAATGAACCAAAGTCAAACCTTTACAAAAATAAGTTTAAAAAAGTATTTTTCAGGGTAGGTAAGCCCCTCTACATATTTATCATGATGGTATCACCACTCACAATTCAGTTACTCATACATACCAGCATCATGACTGCTGTATCAGGAGGATGAGAAAAAATCCCAGGAAACCACAATCTGGATCTAAAAATGTGAAATCTGTTATCCACACAGTAATAATCACACAGTAATAATCACACATAACTAAGAGTGCCAATCACAAGTGTTGCCAAACACTAGCCTAGCATCCATGTTCTACATGGAAAAATGCAACAAACTAAGAAAAACAAACAAAAAAAAAGCAAGAAGTGTGGTGAGCTTACAGCATCGATTGGAGCTTTAATGCAGCTTGTAAATGAGCTTTAAGGTGTGGTTATCTAATCCCTTCAGTTGTCATGCTGTTGGTGATTCAAATCCTTTTTTAACTGAAAGTTTAACTTATAATGACATACAGTCAACTTTGTGTTTGGGTATCACACCTGCACAGGGGATTTGTGCATTACAGGGAAATCGGCTAGTTGTTCAGAATGAGAATGTGGCTTTTCCTGGTTCTGGTAGTACTGTGAATCCTGGAGATGAGACTAATAGTGGTTTAATTAACTTCCGTGGTATTTTGAGTATGGACCTTCAATGGCAATCTGGATTATTTATTAATAGACTTGCTTTTTAGTCATTAGACCAACAAATGAAGGATTTTGCCAATCTGCTATTTAAATACAGGAAATTACAGCTAGAATGCAGTTACCTAAAGGAATGTTTGTGGCTTGAATTGGTTTCTAAAAGTCTGTGTTTATGTAAATACTCGACAGGTCTTGTGAAGGATTCTGTGTTACACAGTGAGTTGCTGAACCTCTTTAACTGACATGGTTGTTTGTTCCTTAGTGTTTTAATTAATGTCTATGAGAGACCAATGAATGTTTTAATGGTTGAACGTAATAAGCTTTATGCTAGTATTTGTAGTGATTTACTTTTTGCATCTAGGACTGTCATTTTTAATGGGTTGCTGTCTAAAGTGGAGCATGACATTGGAGAACTTCGTAACAAAAAAGGCAGAAAAGCTGGTGAGACACAGGACCAGTTATGAAAAGGTATTGCCTACTTCCCTCCCCCTATTGTTGGTGGTTTGGATCAGAAATTTATGGACTATAGAGATGTTGAGGATGAACCTACGGGGTGCAATGAGAACAATGAAGGTTTTGATTTGGACAATCAGGCAGGTGGTAATGTCCCTTTAGGGGCATCCCTGTTGAGGCAATCTCCCAGGTTATAGGACTGAAAGTAGGGTTTGCAACATCAATAACCCAATATCCATTCATACCACCATCCCCTCCCACAGAGAGGGAGAGGGGGAGCGAGAGGGGGGAGAGGAAAGGGGAGAGTGGATATAACTTTTTGAGTGTAAATAATTCTGTGAGTGAACAAAATGGTAATGCGTGTTCTGCTTGTCCAGAATTACCATAGTGACTTTAAGGTATAGAGTTATAGTGGTGTTGAAGTTAATATGATGTGAGCTAATTTGTTTGAAAGGGGTTTGACTTTTGTTCCGAATAGGAATGCTACTATTGATGATGTGTTATTCCAACTTAAATTGTTTATGAGGAAACTAAATTGTGCTTTATATTATAGGAATGTTGATAATATGAATGTTGCTGTGAAATCTTTTCTTAAAAGGCCGAGTGTATTTAATCACCCACCACACCCATTTGTCACTTTGTTTGAAAGACTGTGTAAATCTAATCTTGGAAATTATTTTAAAAGTAATTCTGGGAAGAGGTTTCAGCATAACTTGGCCCTTGATGAAAGAATTTTACTGAAGGAAATTACCCAGAACAAACAACTTAGGATAATGAAGCCAGAAAAAGGTGGGGGCCTGTGGTCATGAACACTAATGACTATACTGGTAGAATGTTTGGTATTCTGTACTCAGATACATATGAAGAGGTGTTGATTAATGAAGTAAATATAACGTATAGAAATATTGACCTGACATTGGAAGAAATGCTACTTGAGAATTTTATTTATTTGGATGAGTTTGAATTTTTGATGGTCTGTAACCCCAGGACTCACACCTTATTTGGGATCTCAAAGATCCATTAAAATCTGTCATATCCACCGTTCCACCCTATTGTTGACACTAAGGCATGAAAAATCTTTTGCCTGGCTAAATATATTGATTTTTATACTAAAAATATTTTTGAGAAAAATATCTGTCTTTTGAAGGACTCATGGGACTTCTTGATGAAGATTTCAAATAACATGTACAGGGTTGACTTGATATTTGTGACAATAGATGTTTGGTCATTCCCCATGAGTTAGGCGTTGAATGGTTTTATGCATACCTGAGTTTCTTTATTAACTTGGACAAGACATTAGCCAATAATCTGAGAGTATTTATGAGTATGCTTTTAGAAAATAATTTTTTTGTGTTCGAAAAAAACTGTTTAGACAGAAAATGGGTTTGACTATGGGAGCAGTTTTATGCCAAATGTTTGCAAATGTGATACTCTCTTATTGGGAGGCCCAGTTTGTACTGAGGTCTGAGTTAAAGAATAGTTGGGTATTTTACAGACACTTTTTGATGACATGATTTTCTTTTGGATTGATGAGATGGACAGACTGCAGGAATTTTATGACTATTTGCATTCTACTACTGACTTTTTGAGGTTTACCACGGATGTTCAGGGTGATGTGGTTAATTTCTTGGACATTATGATTAGGAAAAATATAAAGAAAAAAGTTTTGAATTAACTATTTTTGGTTTTGGGAGGGTGGCCTAATGGTTAAGGTGTTTGCCTTACAAACACAAGGTGCAGGGTTTGAGTCTCACAAGGGATAATTGGTTATAATTGGCTAGGCTTAAAATGGCTCGCAAGGGCAGTTAGTTAGTACTAATCTATGAACCTATAAGCCACATATTTTAATTCCTTTTTTACATTTTGATAGTATGCATCCTATCTATTAGAAGAAGGTCCTGGTGAAAGGCCAGTATATTAGGTTGGCCAGGATGATTACAGAAGACTGTGACTTCCAGTTGGAATGCGATAATATGGCAAGCATGTTTAGTTTGAGAGGTTATCCAGAGACCTTTGTTTTAGATATTCTGACTGAGGTTAAGCAAAAGAGAATGAGTGGTCATTTTCTACCATTACTAGGTTCTAGGGGTACAGAAACTCCAGGTTTTACTCAAGTGACCACTGATACTGGATTGTTTAACAGGGCCCTTATTTTGACTTATAACAATGGTTTCTTTAGTATTAAGGGTATTATCCAAAGAAATTGGAGAGTATTTGGGCTCGAGCAGGAGCATACAGAAATTGTGGGTGAAAAATCTGCTATTGTTTACAAAAAAGATTTATATGTTAAGATGTTGCTTGAAAGGTCAGTGAGATGGGCAGGTAATGGACATATGATTAAATATGGCCATTGTGCCCAATGCCCTTTTATTATGGAGGGTTTTTTTGTTATTTTGGAAGGCTATGGGTGGATTAATATTGGGAAGAGATTTTATTGTAGTAGTAATGGGGTCATTTACCTGGCCTTATGTGAGGTCTGCAGTGCATTCTATATAGGTAACTAAATTTTTGTATAAGAAAGAGTGTTTACCAGCATCTATACGATATAAAGAAAAAAGATGTGTGGAATGCACTGTATAAATATCTGGAAAAAAACCCACTCATAGGTTTAAATTTATAATACTTGATCAGGTGGACCTTGGGCAGAGAGATGGGCCAGGTGATGATTTCTTGGAATTCCAAGAACTCAGGTAGCAATTGAAGACTAATGCCATGTTATATCCTGGATTGAATGAAATCACTTTACTATCTAGTGTTTTAAAGCTGAGAGCAGCTTTTATCTATAAAGAGTTATATATGCGGATAATAATTTTTTTGCCATATTTGCTGTATGTTTTTTAGTTTAATAAATGTATTATTATTATTATTATTATTATTATTAATAAGTGTTTCTAGATAATTAAAAATGCATTACTATATTTTAATTGTATATTAACATTCATGGCTCTGATTCTTTCCTTAGAGGATCTTATTAATTCATCTGTTATCATGGTAATTAATTGATTTTAATGACTATTAATTGTACTTGAGTGGGGGGGGGGGTATAAATTCTTTGCTTGTAATAACGTTCCGAAGAAGTCACATAGTACCAAGGATGAAAGCGCTAAACTTTTGTATAATAAAGTGTTTTGATTTTTAGCTCAGTCTTCCACCTAATATTTTTTTCATGTTCTATACATGATTTGACACTTTAAGCAGGATATTGTTAGGAGCATAGGAATATAGGAATGATACTAAATAAACAATCAGGAGAACCATAGATGCCTAGCCATACACACTATTAAGTAGACACACTTAGATGTTTATGCCCCAGTTTCAAGCATTAATAGTGTTCTCCTTCCAAACTGATTAAGGCTGTATATTACAGTCTTGCTGAACATTTGTGTCTACTGTCCCATCATCAAGCCTGGCCTTAAAGATAGCCACAGTGAGACTTTGACCTGCAGTGGCAACTTATTCCATAACCTGAGAATTCAATGAGAGGGGAACCTATATCTCCAGTGAGTCTTGTTTATTTTTTGGTGTAGCTTTAGGTCAGTAATGTGCAAGTATTTGTAGAGACACTGGTTTTGCAAAAAAAAAAAAAAAAAAAAAAAAACAGAAAGTCAAATAGGATTGGATTTTTCATAGCTTAAAAAGTGACACACAGGTATGATTGGAGTAGCTTGTAGGCTACTACCAAGAGTTGTGCTAATCTATCACAATTGGGTAGTACTACCATAATGTTATTCAAATCTGAGCTTCAGTTATCTATGTAGAAATGCCCAGTAGGAGAACTCTGCCTATAAAAGTCACTACTGAGTCAACAGAGGTTTTAACCAGTGTGAGGAAGTCCTGTTTTGAGAAGGGTAAGCCATCCCTGGCAAAACAGGAAGTCTTAAATGCCATCTCATCCATGGCTAGCATATGCTGGTTCCCCTTAGAATTACATCATCTACTTAGCCAATTGTTACAATTGTCTCATCTTGGTGTCTAGGCATTATTCCTGGTGAAGGCACGATACTAATCAATACTAGTGCCTTTCCCTAACTGTTATTGGGAACATGCATGCATGGGGCATTCCTTAGTGCAATCTAGGAAATACAGTTGGTAAGCTTGTCCAGACCATACATTCCTGAATCCTGAATAAGCTGCTGGATGTCACTTGTCATGAGGCTGGAAACTACATACATTCCTGAGAACAGCAAAGCACTATACAGTTATAGAATTGTTCTATGAAGCAGCACACCTTTCTCAGGTATATGGCACCACTGATTGCACCTATGTAGCTATACAAGCTCACCTTCCTCCTACTAAAGATGAAAACATTTATAGTAAGGGGTGGAATTCACTGATCTTCCAATTCATGCTTGTAGCAGATGACAACAGCCCTTTAGATTTCAACAGTATACCCTAGCAGTTATCATAAACATTTATATGGATGACGTGCATCACAAGACACAGGTTTGTAAGTGAGTACATACTGGATAGACATAGAACATCTTGTAGATTGTAGCTGAGTATACTTACAAATACACATATTTTATATAGGTAGATATATAGCCATATGTGTGCATCTGTTAAACATGAAATGCAGAGATTCACCTCATTGAAAAGACAGTGGGTACACCTTGGATCCATGTTTAAAGATTTGTATTAACAATCTTCAAGTGCATGCTGGGAGTCATATAGTGAAGTACGTGTTTGGCAGTAACATGACACAGCACATGATTTGCTCACTGACGTTATTATTTATGTGTTTGGACAGACACTAAAATGATCTCCAGAACATACCCAAGAAAGCAACTCTGATGGGCATAGTATTCATAGTACTAAACAACATAACTTCTAAGTTGTTGTGTCTTTCAGCTTTTCCCAGTTAGGGGTCGCCACAGCGGAACTCTGGTCCGCTAATGATTGGCAGTAGATTTTTACATGCTGGCTTGCTGGGCCTAACGCACAACCTTCAACGAAGGAACACCCATTCACACATGTCGCCACACAGAAGATGCTCTAACTGAGAATAGAACGGGCAACGTCTAACTGTGAAGTGACAACGCTACCGCAGCACCACCACTGCAGTCAAACAACATAACTTCTAAGTATTGTGCTTTTTTCATATTAGCTGTTGGAGACCTACTATAACAGCCACCACATTACGGAGAATGAATATCCATTGAAGAGTGTAGATATTAAGAAAGTGGAAGGAGAGGACACACAAATGTAGTGCTAAAGATTCTGGTGCATGAGATATGCATGTTCACTAGTGATAAAACATTTTTGGTACAAAACAAGTTTCCTCAACATGTACTATATGAAGGAATAATACCAAACTCAGGATTCAGTAAAACAGGAAGATCTTTATTACATGCAGTCATGTGATACTAAATACATTTACTTGAGTCTCCCCAAACAAAGGAAGAACACTGATATTTAAAATAAAAATACATTGTATAACTAAATTAAATGTCACCATGCATTGAATAAAAATCTTTACGAAATAAATAATAGAATAGTTAATGATGACAGTAAATTCTCAGACTCTTTATCACATCCTTAAGCATGAACTAAAACAAGTTTAATTTTACTTAAACAAAGCCCAATAAGTACAGGAAATGGTATGTTTCAAGAAATATATGATAGGCTCCATTTTAAATCAAGATGGATTCCAACCTGTCTCCATTTTGAATCATAAAAAATTGTTTTTCTTCAGCTAAGAAGCATTACTTTCACATTATTACTAATACATATTTGACAGTGCCTCTAGTTTTTCATATGAGTGGATAGCATCTGGCAATAAATCAATCATCTCCTATATATTACTGCCATATAGGCATTGTATGTGCATTTCTTTACTAGGTCCCTAACAAATATGGTTATGTTCAACAAAAATGCATCTTGTGCTACTGAAATATTAAAATTAAAACAGAACTTTTTTGCTTTATGATTATCTTTGCAAATATTGTCATAAAGCAATGCAAATCTTGCTAGTGCTTCTGCTTTTTGGTCAATTTCTAACTTAAAATTTTAAGGTGCATTGGTCATGTTTCAAAGCATCACTGCTTTGCCTTTAATTTCATTTCCAGTTTCCGTCCTCACGAGAAACTTTCAAGTGAAGATTATAGTGATCTGTTTGAGCTTTTAGCTTCACTGCTTACTCAGTTTTTCTCTATAACCAAACCAACAAAATTATGTCATGGCAGGTATTGAACATTTATTTACATACTACTACAAGGCACTGTGAGTAATCAAAATAACTTAGCTCTTATGAGGAGTTGGTTTTAACTGACATTGTGGCTTCACTACTGCACCATCACATTTTTTGTTCAATGTAAGGTATTCCATCTGCAACAACCAGTCAAGAACTTGTCTTTCCAGGATGTAAGAAACTGCTTATAATAAATTTAACATTGGAAAATAGTACTCTTCACATTCAATTAGGTAGTGAAGCATTGTGTGCTGGGTTTTTGTGCTGTTATAGCAGGGATTTGCAGCTCTGAGAAAAAATATTCAGGAAGCCATCCTTAACAACAAAATAAAATAAAAAACACTTTTTGAATTATTTGATATTGTACATGGTAAGGAAGCTATAACCAACTTCAAAGGTTGGATATTTACATTTGGCTCAGAACATGATGAATTGATTAATGTTTCATCAATTTGTATATTTTAGAATCAATTTAATAATCAATGTTTTGCAACGTAATACAACTAAAAAATTATATGAGTGTTATAATTGCAATCCTCATGCAAATTTTTAATAATACTTCTGTCCAAACCAGAAAAAAAATAATAATACTCTTTTATTTGTGATAGCTTATCCACTTTCTGTGTGATATCCAGTTGTTCTTAACATGTTCATTGTCTAACATATAAGAAAAGCACTCCACCCCGATGACAGTACATATCCCTCCTTCAAACTAACATGAAATATAACTCCATGTGATTCTGAAACACAAAAGAACACATGGCAGTCATTGCAATAATAATTTGATTAACAGACTCAGATGTTGCATTACTCAAAACAAGTAGTAGCTTAGATAGTTTGGTTATTTCCAAAATATTTGTAACTACTCCAGAAGCTAAATAAATACCTGCTCAGTATATAGCATCATCATCCAAGTACATGGGTCCAGATGACTTGAATGCACCTTTTTCAAAATCATGATGATAAATTCATATGTATCAACTTTAAAAATGAATTATTAACAGCCCTTGTCTGTCTTTTGCATCAGACATTAATAATTTGCCCTGTTAGTAGATCTTTAATATGTATGATTGTAGGGACAACATTTCCCCATAACAGTTCCCTGACTAAGTGGCTGGAAGCCAGAGGTAATATATAATAGTCCTTTGATACTGCTATTCTTTCCTGCTTTCCATGGATTCAGTCTCTTGGTAATTTTACAATAACCACTCCCCACTTTGACAGTGCCAATCTTGTAGCATTCATAACTTCTGAATGCTTTTATTAGCTGCAAGGTTACCATACAGTTATAGTTAGTTACAGGATACCATGTGATTTTACTACCAGTCAATGAATTGAATGTTCTTGTCCAAATGTTGTTTTTAGTGACAGGAAAAGCAGATAGTGAGATTTCAGAACAATAAGCCTGAGGGACATGGGCACATGCCCAGCAGATTGAAACAGTTGTTACATTAGCATGAGTATAAATTTCAGTTAAATGGTATTGAACTTAGGATGCCAGTTTATGAGATTTATTTTATAGCAAAAGTAGAAAAATGCAGAGTGCTTACAGTTTCTGATGAAAATAGAGGTAGAACATATAGCAGAGTTGTGATTACTATTGTGATAGTGGTGACATCAATAAATCCACAATAGTGTCAAAGTGGGTATGCCTGCAGGAGTTGCTCAAAAGCTGTATACAGGAATGTAAAGTTCTTTTCCACTGATGGGTCTGATGTTCTCCAAACGTTATCCACTTCAGTGACTCCCATGATTGGCGCTTGGTTATGTGACTCAGTTGTTGATTGTGGGGCTGGTGCTAAGACTCCACTTGCACCGGATGATAATGGTAGAAATGGCACTCAGGGAATGGATGACCTGGGAAACATAAGGGGCATACCAATCACTTATAATGTAACTTTTTAAAGCATTTTTTTCCTGATGAGAATGCAAATGGCAAGTCTAAATCAACTGAGATAAATGATTGGCCAACCATCCCGATAGCACCATTGTGAGTCCAGTGAATATCACCCACTATCACAAATTCATCTTACCTTTTCAGACTTAACTGGCTTCATTTTAAAGTCAAAATGTCCAGGAATGAAACAGAACAATTTCAACTCTTTAGTGACTTCATGAAACAAACGTCTGGACAGGATTATATAACACAATATGTTTAGATAATGTATTAGCAAGCACATTTCCTCTTGAATCACGTGAATTACCAGTTTTGTGAGTGGCACATTATGAGACCAGATGGCTTAGTGGTTAAGGTCTTCGCCTACCATGCACAAGATATAAGGTTCGATCCTGACCTTTGACCAATGCCTGTTTGGAATTTGCATATTCTCCCTGTATCTCCATGGGGTTTCTCCCATGTCTGAAAAACATGCTGAGTGTTTCCATCTCAAACTCACCAATGAATGGAGCTGTGGGCAGCAGTACAGACTCTACATGTGGCCTATAGGGAGAAGAGTTGTACAGACCAACCACTTTCAGCATCTACTGTGGTGCGCAATATCCTCAAGATAGGAGAACATGGATCACAGACTGCACGCCATGGCAGGGCTACCCACTCCACATTGTAAAATATGGCTCTAGGTGATGCGGTCATGTTGACTAATGTCGCCAAAAATGGGCATGGGTAGTTACCAGTGATAAGTGAGTTAAGGACCCGGCCTACTCTGACCCAAGCCAGTACTAATAACCCATACTAATGGTGGGAGGGGTACATGTGAACCTATTGACCCAACAGCCCTGGATCAATAAGCTACTGGCTGACTGGTGTCTAGGTGCCCAGCCTGGGTTACCTCTGATAGCTCTGTTGAGTGAAATCTGGATGTAAAACCAGCCAACATGCCAAATATGAACTGAGAATTGCTATGCTTAATGTAGGTTCACGGACAGGACGCAACTTGGAAGTGGATGACATGATGATACGGGGGAGGCTGGACATCCTATGTATCCAGGAGATGAGATGGAAGGGCTTGGGATCCAGAGTCTACTACTCAGGTGGAGGACAGGCTAGAAATGGTGTAGGAATTGTGGTGAGAGAGATGCTTCAGAAGGCAGTAAGGGATATCATCAGAATTAATGACATACTCAAGGCAGTCAGACTTCAGTGTAATGATAGGGCAGTATTTATAATTTCAGCCTATGCTCCACAGCAGGGTTGTGATAGTGAGGAAAAGAGTGCATTCAGACAGCAGTTGCAGGACATACTAGGTAAAGCAGGGCAGCATGAATTGGTGTTGATAATGAATGACTTGAATGCACATATCAGGACAGACAGAACAGGATATGAGGACTGCCTGGGTCCACATGGGTGGGGCAACAGGAATAAAGAAGGAGAAGCCATTCTAGACTTCTGTCTGGCAAATGGCTTGATAATAGCCAACACATGGTTCAGAAAGAGAGACAGTCACAAGATCATATACAAGAGTAGCCAGCATGCAACTCAGGTAGACTTCCTCCTAGTAAGGAAAAGGCACTGGGGCAGAATCCATGATTGCAAAGTCATCCCCAGTGAAACAGTCGGCCCACAGCATAAACCACTAGTTGCCACAATCAGCTGCAAGCAGTGGTCAGAGAAGGCTCTAAGGTCAACAGAGACCAGGCTGAAGACCTGGATGTTGACTGGAGAGAAAGTACAACAGTTGAAGGAATTACTCAAACTCTAGCACCCCAAGAAGAGGAGGAAATAGCTGGAGTTGAAGAAAAAATGTCAGCACCTAAAAACAGCATGTGCTAGGACTACAGAAAATATATGTGGCTGGACCAGTTATGGAAATAAGGTACATAAGGAAAGTTGGTGGTGGAATGCAAATGTCCAGGAAGTTATCAAAAGAAAAAAGGAGTGCATGAAGAAGTGGGAGATAGAAAAGACTGACTAGGCTAGGAAGGACTACTGGTTGACTAACAAAACAGCTAAGAAAGAAGTTGCAATAGCAAAGAATTGGGCATCAGAAGTACTGTATCAACTTCTGGAAAGTGAGTCAGTAAGGGGCACAAAGAAACTATATCAGGTTGCAAGGCAAAGACAGAAAGATAAAGACGATAGTCTGACACCCTCCATAAGGGATGCCAGCAACAATCTGCTCACCAGCCCAGAGGACATCAAAGGCAGATGAAAGGAGTATTTCCAGCAGGTTCTGTATGAAGAAAACCCCACAGAAGCTGTACTGCCCCAGAAACAGCCTACAATGAGAGGATAAGAAGAGGAGCCCACCCTAGAAGAAGTAAGAACAGCACTAAGGAAGATGAAGTCAGGGAAAGCAGCAGGCTCAGATGAGGTCACAGCAGATATGATAAAGATGCTGGGTGAGATAGAGGAGAAATGGCTCCTGAGGGTACTAATAGCAGTGTGGAGAGAAAAGCATATCCCAGATAACTGGAGAATAAGCATACTCATGCCAGTGTACAAGAACAAAGGGGAAATCCACAATTGTGGGCAGTACAGAGGCATCAAACTCCTATCACATTGCATGAAAGTTCTGGAGAGGGTGACTGATAAATGGATACACAGAGTAGTAGAATCTAAGATGGCAGATGAGCAGTTTGGATTCAGATCAGGATGCAGCACAACTGACCTGATGTTTACAGTGAGACAGATAGTTGAGAAGAAGCTAGAGATGAGGAGAGAGTCCAACTGGGCATTCCTAGACTTGGAGAAAGCATATGACAAGGTCGCAAGAAAGCTGAACTGGGCAGTACTGCGGTGGTTTGAAGTCCCAGAAACATTGGTAGAATTAGTCCAGGCTATGTAAGGACCCAATGACTCAAGTATGGACAGTGTTTGGCCTCACAGAGGGTTCCCAGTGGGAGTGGGTGTACATCAGGGTACAGCTCTGAGCCCACTGCTGTTCATACTGGTGATGGACTACATTAGCAAATGGGTTGGAAGGGATGGATCAACAAAGCTGCTGTATGCAGACAATGTGGCAGTACAGGCAGAATCTGAGATAGAACTTCAGCAAAGGATAGGAGAATGGAATGCAAATCTGAAGGAACATGGGATGAAACTAAGCACAGATAAGATGGTGGTAATGGCAGCAAACTGGGGAAATCAGACGAAGCTGAGAATACAATAGAAGGGAAGATAGGAGAACAGGTAAACAACTTCAAGTATCTGGGAGGAGTAGTTGAGGAAAAGGGTAGTCTGGATTAAGAGGTCAAAGCTAGAATCAGAGGGGTTGCAGCCAACTGGCATAGAGTATCAGGTGTAGTCTATGACAGAAGAATGCCAAACAAGCTGAAAAGTAAGGTGTACAAGACAGTGGTGCAACCAGTACTACTAACACGGGGGGGTTATGGGATTACCAAACACGGGGGGATTATGGCTGACAAAGTTCGCAGATGACTGCAAACTGGGGGCCATAATCAAATCTCCAGCTGACACAAGCATCCTCCAAAAGGGTCTCACAGAGATGGATGCTTGGTGCCAGAGCCACGGCCTCAAGCTAAATGCTAAAAAGTGCATAGTCATCCCCTTTGGGAAAAACAAGGTGCCCACAAATTACCACATAAGTGGTAATCCATTAAGTACGGAAGAAGTAATTAGAGATCTGGGAACCAACGTAGATAGTAATCTCGCCTTTGATAATCATGTTGCCAAAGTGGTTAGAAAGACCTTCTATATAGCCCACCTTATCATGAAAGGGTTCGCATCTAGATCAAGAGAGGTCATTGTGCCCCTCTACTCGTCACTCATCAGGCCCATAATTGAATACAATGCCCCTTTTGGGATGTACCTTACCCGACACCTGCAGCAACTGGAGAGACCCCAAAAGTACCTCACCAAGAGGATCATGGGCTACAAACAGATGTCCTATGCAGCTCAACTAAAGAAACTCCAGCTCTACTCAGTTGCTTACCGCCTACTCAGAGGCGATCCATGCCTGACATACAAAGCCATGTCAAACCCAGAATTAATGGACATGCTCCACCTCAAAAAATCCAAGTCCCTTAGAGCTACACGCTCCAGGGACCTAAACCTCAGCACAAAAATAAACAGGACATGCTGGAGGGACAGATTCATTTCCCAGAGGCTCCCCTCACTCTGGAATAGAATCCCAATTCATGTTAGACATAGCCCCTCGCTGACCCTCTTCAAGAGAAATCTGGACGCATGGATGGGAAATCGCAAATTCACCCCTGGGATCTCTTCTGTGTCCCTGCTAGACAGAGGCACAGTAAACTAATCTTAAAAGGGTACCTTCTGTGACCTACTTTACAGAGGCACAGTAGGCTAATTTAATAGGGAGGTGGAAGCCAAATACACTCTGGCTATGCTTATAAATGCCCTAGGGCAGATAGCCTAGTATCTACCTATGAACCTATGAACTTCTGTAGGGTACAGAAACCTGGGCAGTAAAGGCAGAACAGTTGAAGAAGCTAGAAGTGATGGAAATGAAGTGCCTGAGAAGGGTGGTAGGATGCACATTGTGGGACAGACAAAGAAATGAGGACATAAGAGCAGAAGCCAAAGTAGCTCCAATTGCAGAAAAGATCAAAGAGAAAAAACTATGGTGGTTTGGGCACGTGTAGAAAAGTATAAGACAATCTGGTGAGGAAGATTTGGAACAGACATGAAGAAGGTAAGAGGAAGTGAGGATGTCCAGCAAAGAGATGGATGGATTGTGTGAAAGAAGATCTGCAAAAGTCAGGCATGAGTGTTGACGAAAGGAGGAGTGTAGCACTGAATCGAGAGAGTTGGCAACAGTTAACACGATACCCTGACAGCATTAAAGAAATGGGAAAAAGGGGGCTGATGATGATGATGAGTTGCACATTATATCACAGCTATTCTCTGGGTAACAGGCATGATCTAAGAACTGACTGACAAAACAAGAATTCTTTATGGGAGAGACAGATATAGTTATGCAACTGTGTTCATTGTGCAAGGTGCCAAAGTCACATAAATTATGTAGAGGCAGATTTTCTGCTTGTAAAGGCTGCAAATAGGGCAGTTAGTATGCTAGTGGCAGATTAACATTTGAGTCATATTGCAAATGGGCTTGGACTTCATAGAATTGACTTTAATTTTGATAAGTTCTTCCTTAATGGTACTATGCAGGGGCTTGTTGAAGGGGGTCTAAATTATTCCTTGTCCTCTCTTCCCCCTCCCTCTTCCTCAATAATATTTCTAGAATGTTTGAAGTTGAACACTCATTCATTTGTTTCTGTTTCTGCTTTTCCTCTTTTACTTTGTGACTGACAAAATACTGAGATTGATTGACTACATACCTGACTTTCACAGATTTCCCTGATTTTGACTCAATTTTTAGCTTTGTCCATTTTTAATCCCTCCTAAAAGCAGTGACTTTTGGAGAAAAAATGATGAGTTACACTTAAATTATGACAATAATTAGAGATATGCACTTCTTTTACTTTAGAAAATACATATTGGCTCACATTATCTTAATCTGTCAATGCGTCGTTAATAACACTGATATTTTAAAAGTGTCCCTGGTTGTCCCTGATTATTTTTCAGTTTGTCTCTGATTCTGTTGAAATTTATCTCTGATTGGTTAAGAGGTATGATTGACTGTCCTATGAAGCCCAAACTTGACCAGTTAAGGCATGTTTTATCTTTTCATGTATCTGAAGAAGTAAACCCTCAGTGAATGCTGTTGTGTTCTCTCTTGGTCCAAGTGACCAGAAAATGATTCAAATGCTTCAACCATGTATTGTAAATGGCTATCAATAGTTTCCTCTTTTCTCTGCACTACTGATTTTATCCATGACCATTTGATCCCAGGAGGACAGCATTTTGTAACATTTATTACATCCTGTCTTTTGGTTTAAAATTTATTGTCAGTGTGCTTAGGCACAGAAGCTTCCCAAAAGATTTTAAATATGACTGATGGAATAAATGCTTTTAGAACTACTTTCAAATCTTCAGTAATGGGATTTTGCTGAAGGATTTCTTGCAGAGAGGAAGTAGTCAGTTATTTTTTTTTTAAATTGACTGCTGACCAAGGGCATACAACATTAACTATAGAGTCAGTATTATTATCCTGAACAGTTGCTGAGTTGTGCATTTATTTTTAGGGTGTAATAGGCCATTTTGCTTTCTCAGCATATTACCGTGCAGTGATAACTCTGAAACAATGGAAGAATCATTTGAGATTTGTTTGAGTGGTATAAGCTGTCAGTATTCTTGTCCCTGGTTATTTATTATTATGGGGAATTCTGTTACTAGATGTTCTGAAAGTTTTTGGCAGGACATCTAGAATGTTTATGTTTTGCTTTTATAATGTCTCCTGCTTCATGCTGTATTATTTTCAATAGCTTTATGTTTTCATACTAGGCACATTATCATTGCATCGTTCTTGTGCTAATTTTAAGAAGGTTATGTTCTGCCACACGAGACTCTCTTTTAGATACTGATGCTAATTTTTCAGAAGAATTAAAGGGTGCTTCTGTTTCTTAGTTAGTGGCCGATGTTACTTCATCCGCCCTTCTCCTTGTTTGTCATGTTGTGAGGTGTGCCTGGTAAAGTCAAGTTTAACATCTTTGGGGTACTTGACATATGGCAGGGGTAAAAGAGCTGATGGCAATGGGTGCCAATCAACATAAACATTCTCATCTTCATCGGAAGAATACTATTTAAGGGGTAAAACCTCCAGAATCAACCAGAAAGATTCTAGAAACCCTCCAGACCACAATAAATGATTTACTGTACCATGATTATCTCTAAGCTAATTTTTGAGCTTATTTGTATTAAATGTTTGTACTCTTTACGACAGATTCGTTATCTTTATTTTTACTTTCTTCCTGCAAGTCATTCAAAGCTGTCTGGTAGGAGGGGGCACTTTTCTTTTTCCTTTTTTCCCTTAACATTAGATAAAATATCTTTACTAAAGAATGCACCTACAGGAAATTTCAGTACTTTTATCATTTTTAGTGAGCGCAGACCATTTCTCAGAGGAGGCACAGTGTGCCTAGCCAGAGTTATTTTACTGTTTCCAAACTCATACCCATTGCAAAAAATGCAACGATATTGGAATACTCCCTCTCATACTAAAAAAGTACCACGTTCATGCAAATTAAAAACTGTATTCCTATACTCTTTTTTTTTTTTTTTTTTTGTAGAAATTGATCAATCTGCTCAGACTGAGTGAAAAATGTAGCTGATGCTGATAGATATAGGGAAAACATCAGAGAGAAAAAATACATTTTTGGAGTCCAGACAGGTGGGCCCTGCCTCCGTAGATCTAAATGGATTTAAATTCTGAGTCACTTGCACAATCTGGAAAGGAAAATGCAAAACACAGGATATAGAAAAACAGAAAAATCTCTATTACACGTGATTATGGGAGATCAAGTAAAATTTGCTTGGGTCTTTCTGAACAAAAGAAGAACACTGATATTTATAATAAAAATGCATTGCGTAACTAAATCAAATTTCACCAGATCATGAATAATAGCTTTATATAAGAAATAATGGTATTTACGTATTATCACAACCACATTATATAAACATGATTTAGACTGCAGTTATGTACCAATTTGTGGTGAGGGTATTTTATTTCAGTCAGTTACCCATATGAAAATGTCGCCACGGAATAAGGTATTGTATACTGTAGCTGCTTATTGCACTTTATTTTTTAAATGCATATTTCAGTTAGACATTCAGCATCACCTTTTATATGCTAAACAGTAGAGCAGCAACCACGTTTAAAAGATGATGGCATGCACCATTAAAAATTAAGCACTGTGGAGGTATATTAACCCAGCTGTGTCTGGCTGTGTAGCTAATACATATTCTAGCTTATTAGGTAGCACTTTAACCGTATCCCTCTACTAAACCCTAATGAGAACAGCCAAAAGTAGAACAGGTGTACTAAAAACCTATGAACTTTGCATACTGCTGTGGACCTTCGGGAAGTTTTAATGCATCCAAATGCCATTCCAGATATTAATGATATTTGTTCTACAGGGTGTTTTTTTTTTATGAATAGAAACCACCAACAGCAAAACCAACCTATTGTTTCTTTGTTTAATTAATAATTTTTGGAAATATGTCACTCAAAATCCAACATAAATCACACAAGCTGCTCAGCTGTGCATGTATAACGGGTGCACAGTCCATTCCAGATGACGATAGTTATCAATTACATTTCCTTCTTTTTATTCTAAACTTGAAAAACAATAACACCAAATGAAGTACAAACAAAGTACACACTTGTTTTCCAAATCTTTGCGAGCTATATATAACATACCTCGGCAGGAGAACGGATTGAAAATGAGCCACATCTCCTGTTCGCAATGTGGTTGTGATAATAAGTAAGTACCGAAATATCATAATAAAACACGACTTACAGTACATTCTCAGAACATTTATTACATTCTAGACCATAAAAAGAAAGACTTTACATTTTATCTGAACTACATACAACAAGTACAACAAATGTTATGTCAGCTCAAAGAAATTAAACTTAACTCAAATATATGTGGCAGACTCAATTTTAAATCAAGGTTGACTCCAGCACATCCTCATTCTTGAATCATAATTAAATACTTTTTCTTCAATAAATACTTGCACACAGATAACCACAATATCCACATATGGCAGCAGACATAATCAATATTGCTATAGTATTACAATGGTCATACATGGTACAACTGCCATCACCTGTTGAAATACTAGGGTGCATAATGGACACGCTTAGGAAAACAAGCACTGTAGGACTTATGGACATGCACTACAGGACATAGGTGAGTAGACTTCCTCCGACAGAATGTTAGGATGTAGCATGCATCTGGAAATATCTACTACTAGAATGTCTCCTGCCAGTAAGAGGTGCAGCATTTTCCATTCCAGGTGTCTCCTGCAGAACAGGGCTGACTATATTAAGACTCAGTATCAGGTGAGAGGTTAGTAGAAGTATGTGATCAGATTGCAGATCAAGAGGGCTAACTATGTCAAAATGTACATAGATCAGCAAGATATCATGTGGAAGGGACACCATGGCCTGCTCCATTTTCCCTTGTCAAACAACAGTAGTAGGCCTTGAAGTTCTTTGGTCATGACCGCACACCACTACTCTGTGTCTCTGACTAATATTTGTATGTAAACCATGATTTGAGTAGTACATGCTAAAGCTGTGATCTTGTACTATTGAAACTACACAACTCATGCATGATGGCTATAAGCAATCCATCACACCCATAAGCTCAACATGGGATCTGGTAATCACAATATACATGGTTATAAGGAAGTATGTCTATGTAAAACCCCAGTTAGGTGTATGTAAAAAACATAATTTATGTGGTGGGCGATCAATAGAAAGAAACTAAATGTGATTTATTTGTATTTCTAGGAATTCTGAAAAGATTTGAAAACATTTTGCCATCTCATGAGCTGTCTGGTTATATAATAGGGCATGTCCAGGTAAACATTTTTGCTCAGTTTGCTCATAGATAGCCATAGTGTTAAATATTGACATTTTTTGGTTTGTCTTTCTTGTTTTTATATTACAGGTGTGTCATCAGAGATGCAACATGCTTGAACCATTTACAAGGATGGAAGGTCACTGTTGGATTCCTGGGGATTGGATAAATCTGAAAAGTCCCACCATTAACAGCAAAGGATTCCATCTGGGATGGTTGACTTACATTAATCCTTGAATCCTATATGTGGTAGATCTAGACAACTGAAAATGCTGTATTTTGGTTTCCTACCCAAGGACAAAGGAGATGTCTGAGGTCATTCTTCAGATACTCCAGGTGTTTGTGAGTGATTGCAGTAACTTTTCATCTAGTAAAGGTGCTTTGGCCTTATAGAATCTGGCCTTGATGTGACAGCAGTCCAGCTGTATTAAAGATTTTCCATTGGTGCCCTGGGACCCTCTCTAAGACCATTAGGTATCATTCCACCCTATTGTCAGTCAATTATGTCATGGCTATTTTTTCAGGTCTAGTGTGTAAAACTGGCATACTAAAATGAAAACTTTTTAAAACATTGTTTTTTCACTAGAACAGAAACAAGGAAGAAGTACATTTAGAATGTATCAGCAACATAACAAAGGCACTAGCATAATTGCTTGCTTCTTTCCTCATTTCAAGCTTGGCCAACCAGTTACCTTCAGTTACTCCTAACAAGAGAATATGAATAAGCACTTTACTTAAAATTGTTGATAGTTTTACTTTTATTATCATGGCCTGACTATATCATTCACGAACTAAAGTTCATATAAGAGTACAACAGACAAAGCAAGGGCTATGATACTCCGCTACAATGACATGATGGGCAAAATTAAGATTATTTTAAAAGAGACTTGGTTTAGTATCTTTACAACTGAATTAAAAGGAATTATAGGTAATGAACCTGATTTTATACACAGTAGGGAAAAGAACTTGAAGGAAATATTTGAAATGGACAGGGATTTGAATATATACAAGAGATCTAGGATGAGCGAATGTGGCCTGTGTAGCATATGTAAGTACATTAATGACGAACCTTACATTACTGTACAAAACTATAACAGAACTATTAGATGTCCAGGTTATTGCCATTGCAATACCAAAATGGTCATATACATTGCTACCTGCCTAAGCTGCTCAACATACTATATTGGTAAAACCATCATTAAGTTAAGATCTAGGATACTTGAGCATGTTAGGGACATTAGAAACAAAACAACTGTTAATGCACTTTATTCACACAGTTTGAAATGTAGAGACTTTAAAAAGTTTTTATTTTTTGTTATTGATCGTGTCCCACAAAATGACAAGGGAGGGGATGACAAGACCTTACTGGAAGTTAAAGAATGTATGTGGCAGCTTAGATTGGATGTATCCAAGCCACCTGGTATAAATGAATATATTTATATTTCCAGCATTCTAAAATATAAATCGCATTTTATATGAATTTTTATATGAATTTGTATATTATGTAGGAATGTTCACATATACATATTTCATACAAACACTGCAATATTTATATATTTTATATTATTCATTACATATTATAGATTATATTGTATATTTACACTTAAGTTATTTATTTATTTATTTATATAGAATTATATCACATACAGTTTACATTTTTATTCTACATACATTTTATATACATAACAAAAATAATAGTTTTTAGTCTATAGACATATGTTTGGCATGGTTATACAATTGAATGAGGTAATTTGGTCAGATATATAAAAATGTATACACATACATACATTTTTTTAGATACAAATACTATATATAAATACAAATAAACATTGGTATACATACACATTTTATTTAGTTGAATGTTTTATTGCAATTGATGTTCTTAATTGAAGGAGGTGTGGTTTTAGATATTTATATAAAAAGGGAGTGGATTGTGTTAATTAATTTACACTCTGATGATGCCCAACAATGCTAGTGGGTGAAAGCGCTAAGTGTTTTTATTTGTACAACTGCTTGGTTCAATAAAAGTGTTTCTACAGCCGTGGTGCTGGTCGGTTTGTTTGATTACTAGTCTATTCATGTGTGTATTCAAATTTTGCATATTTGGCTGTTCACAGTTTTCAGCATTCGACATTTAGGTGTCAACGTTTAGGCGTTCGACAATCTAAGTGTTTGATGTAATATAGACGCAAATGAAATTAGTGTTTGTGTCCAGTGTGTCCCTGCTAGGGAAACTGCTAGCCATATACTCTTTATTAAGTTAAGACCACTCCCATGTTTCTCTTTTTCCTGCACTCATCCATAAACCTATCCCATGGTAATGCTGCTGCTCCATTGTCTGGCTTCTCTACTCTCAGAAAAAAGAAGTGCCACATTGGAAACCTACCTCTTCTAAGCAACAACTGACCCAATTCATACATCATTTCTGGCTACTTTAACTCAATTGGAAACTTCTCCCCATGAAGCCCCTTCTCTCTCTCTTTCTCTCTCCCTCTCTGTGTTCCTAGTTTTCTCCCCATTAAACTTCTCAATCTCCCTTTAGATATTCTTAACCTATTGTTTTAAAAATTTCTTTGACTCTGTAACCAAGTTGCCACAACATGATGTAACTATTACATCATTCTCCTTCTTGATAAAAGTTCATACCTGCCATGTTCCATCTCCCCCGCCTAAACCTTAGATTCCCTTCTAATCTGTTCCTCAGTAAAATCCTCATTTTTGCATTTGCTGTACCTCCTACATCACCTGTTTTAGCTCCTGTAACATGGTCACATCATCACTTACCCTTACTAACTTCAAAATTATCCTTTCCCTCTTGCTTGGGTTGTTGGGTTGTTATTCCCTCCCATATTCCATGTCAAATAGCAGATTTTACTTCTACTGCATTATTTGATCACCCCCATTGCCCTAGTGGAGCTGGCCCCACAGGTCTTTTGGCAGAACCAGGAAGTCCACTTAGGGACCCTGTCAGTGAGCATCCCTGGTCACTAGAAACCAGCCTAACAGCCTCAACAACCACATTCTGTGTTTCCCTAGCCACTGTAATCCCTGACTTCACCTATTAATTCCTTTCCTTTTCCTGCTTTTCCTGGTTGATCCTCCTCCCCTTTAAAGTCCATTTGTCATGTTCTAAAGGAAATCTAAGTAACAAACTTTAGGAGCTGGAACTATCCCCTGCATCCTATACTACATCAGATTATACAGTTTTGGATGCAAAAAGTGTATTCTTTTGTATTTTATTTTGTTGATAAAAACAGGGGCTGAAAGTCCTTGCCATAACACCATGAAAAATTAAACTCACAATGCCTCAGTACCTAAATTAATGCATAGGCTACTGTGTTTCAATGCTCAAAGCATTAACAGTAGCTTTTTACCTCATAGAAAAACAAGTTGCCAACTAGTTCTAAAAACTAACACATGTGGTGATATAGTAGTGACACCACAATGTAAGTAAAGCTTCTCCTCTAAAGAGGTAGGTAATTTTGGTTAAATTATAATGTTTTGCATTTGTAGGTAAATCATTGTCCTGTACCTGCCATGACATCATTTTGTGGGTGTTGCTATAAAAACAAGAATCAAACACCACACTGTATACTTCCTGTAACATGAGAAGTATAACAGGAAATGAAATCAATTACAAAACAAAGATGCATTAGAAAATAATCAAATACACTTCAGTGTAATACTACCACTACTGAGTAAGATTCTCATCCTGCTCCCTGTTTAATGCACATGAAGGACATATCCTAACCTTCTCATGTTTACATTACTAAGCCAGATTTTCCTCCCTCCATCTTAGCTTACAGGCCTTCTGTTTTCCCAACTAGTCCATCTAGACTTCCTAGCACTTATGAAATGTCTATATCCTATGGGTTAAGCCATATGCATAACTTGACATTCCATACTAACATACTCTTAAGTTGTCCTGATTCATATCCCTACTGTTCAACACAAATTTTGTTTAAAGGACTAATATAGTTGGCAAGCATGACCAACTGCTTTTGGCATTTGTTTTGCCAATAATACTTTTCCCTCTTTTTTATACCCCATATGTCAGATTATACCATAAACATATTTTTGAATATAGAAACAAGTCTGTGCAATCTTTCAGCTTGCAAGGTATTTTACAGAGCCTATTTCCTCTCTTACCCCAAACAATATAAATGTTTCCAAGAAATGTATTCTTTATTCATGTCCTTTTAGCATACACTTTAGCAAACCAGAAAATCACTGTACAGTACTAAAAAATGTCTAGGTCCCTTGAAGAGGAAACACTTGAGAATGCAGTGTTCTCAGAAAAAAAAAATAGAATTAAATTCTTTAGACTCCTTCCTTTGCAGTGATGTGGTAGATCACTTACATTTACACACAAAATAGTCTCACATTTAGTCTGATAACTGTAAGAGGCTTTTCCCTCAAGCAGTATCCACATGGTTCAACTACTGTCCACAAAAACTTAAACTTATGTATGTGTACAATTCAAATGCTTTTTCCCATTAGTTGGTCTACCCGGCAGCAGCTACTGCACATCACCATGAAGCTCCCTTGGACCATATCTTTACGAAACTGTCTCTGCCACTACTCTCTTTCCCTGAACTACAAAGTGTTTATATTCCATGTCAGTAGTGTGTATACTACTTGGGCACTTCCTCTCTACTTGCTGCATGCTTTGTCAGCTTTAATTATCCTGCTGCCTGCAGGTAATCTCAGTTGCAGTTCCCCATTTTTGCTTTACTTCTACATTAAATCTAAGAACTTATATCCAACATCAGCTACAGCCAAATGCTTTGGCATTTCCCATGACTAAATTTGGAATTGTTTCCTATATAATTCCTCTTTGCTTTCTACTGCTTTCCATTATGCAGGTTTGACTAGCTTACAAAAAAGCATAATACTCAATTAAGAGGCTTACTGATAGTTTTTTCCAGAGTGTCAAACAGGTTCAGACAGGGTCCAGCCTATTGCATTCACCCTCATTAAGTTCAGGCTCAATCCACTCCCCTACCCTATCCCCATTTCAGACCCACCAACACTACTCATACATTTATTTTAACCTAACCACAACCACCACTTTCAAATGTCCAGTCAATAACTCCACTGCATACCCCATTCATACTTAACTCACTACATACTTCCTTCTTTATACCCCATTAAATTACGCCTCCTTCTTGCTCCTATCAACCAATCAACCATCTTCTTAACTTATACCCTTTTTTAGTCTATCTTATCTTCCTCACTTGTAAAACTCCAAAATACCTATTCAATAGATATCCTTCTCCCCCTTAATCTAAAATATAATTCTCAATATCCCAAGTTCCAAAATGTTATTTTTATGTATATCTCTCCTAATTCTTCTCTTCCTGGTCACTAATTTAACATCCTATCACAGTCAGTTAGTCACAACCTTCTCCTTACCTACCACTTCATTCTCTCTCACACCCCACACTACACCCACAAATGTTGATTTAGAACCAAACCTCTTTAATACCACCAAGACTGAATTTTTCACATATAGGTATGCACATCAATTTACTATTCCCCAACTAGTTTGCAAATATACTAAATTAACACTTAAACCCATTCCTATATTCAATGTCACACCTCAAACTTAGTGGTGATATCCACCCAAATCCTGGCCCCAAAATCAATCAACATGAACCTTACACCCCATCTGTATCATATACTTATAATATTACTAATATATCCCATAAAGGATCCGATCTATTACTTCTCAACATGAACCTCAGAAGCCTAGCAAATAAATTACACAAATTTACCACTTCTCTGTCATACTACTCCCCTGATATGGGAGTTCTAACTGAAACCTGGCTGAAACCAGAGATAAGCAACAATGAAATTCTAACCCCAGACTACAGCATCCACTGACTGGACAAAATAAGCAAATATGGTGGTGGAATAGCTATTATTATAAAAGCACTCTCAAACTAGAATGTTTAGAACCAAACCCTTCAGTATTCAATAATGCTGAGATATTATTTAGTCGACCTGTAATAAATCTCAATAAACATTGAACTATTATAGCAACTTAAACCCCTTCTGGAGACATCCCCTCTATAATTGAGGACTTTCTCCACTGGAAACCATCAAAATGAGTGATTTAATACCGACTGATTCACTTGAATCTCACATAATCCATCAGATTTCATCAACCTGAATGGTTTCTGCCAGCTAATACTATCCCCAAAAACAGTCAACAAAAATACCAATATACAGTCAATTCTAGACTGGATCCAAACCAACAAAATGTCGCTTGCCTATCAATCAGGCTGACTTCCTGATAGCATCAGTGATCACCTCCCTACCTACCTGCTCAGAAAACATCGTCACCTCCCAAAAATATTATATATCAACAATATTGCAACAAAAAAACTTACACCTCAAAAATTTATATCCATCTGTGACAATAGGAGCTCCTGCCATCCATGTCAGGAGAAGTAGGGTAGTGCCAGCACAGCTAGCAAGAATTTTATAAATAATTATATGTCATTTTATATCAAATTGATCTGTACATATGCTTGTGCTGAAAATGCATTTGTGAGATTTCTTTGTGTTAAAATGTATCAACAGTGTACCCTGCTAGAAGGAAAAGAAATGTATATGTATTATTGCAACTGAATTAAATGATTAAATGTATACATTGTAACATCATATACGGGAATGGAAGAGGTTAATCCATCTGACTTTGAAACATATTCTGGAAATTAAATTACTTTATGGGTTAAGCCACAAAGATGTTATCCCACAGTTTTGAAGGGAGCCAGAGATGCAAAGTCTGTACTAGAGAATAGGTTGTAGTACCTATAGGAAGAGTGGAATGGTTTTATGGCTGCACCACACCTGAGCAAAGCTCTATCTGTGTGTATGGTAACACATAGGTACTAAAATCCTATCAGCTTTTAGTGATGGTGGATAGTGCGGTAAACAGAGTCAGATGACCAGATGTGATGTCATTGTTTAATCAACTCTGAAATAATATTTAGATATTAGTAGGAAATTTCTCTCAGCATTCTGCATTATGTATTGGATCTGCCAACAAGGACCTCTCACCCACATATTTTGCCTTGCTTTATTCAGTAAGTAGGAACAGTAATTCTTTACATTAGTGAGGAATAGACAGCGAGATTAGCTAAATACTGTTTTTCTATAACTGTGTGAAACTTTTCCATCGGTATTATTTTTAATATTTTCTGTGATTGAATCTCTGGTATTTACTGTAATTAATTATAAGTATTTTCTTGTTCTTTTATGATTTATTATTACATATATTTAATCTTTGCATTGTGGCTGGTTCATTTTAGAAAAAAATTTAAGCTTTGAGAGTATTTACATATACGTATTTGGTGATAACTCTTCCACTCCTGAAAGCCTTGCTGTTTGGTCAACATTACCATTTGTACTACTATTAATTCCACTCAGTATATTTGGGTACCCTTGCAAGGGCCTTAAAGTAGCTGGTAGGGGTTCTGGTGGCAAGTAATATCTACCTTATAGTCCAGGCAAAAGGGGGCACAGCAGGTGAATCTGTACCAGCCTTTCCCAGGTGTGTGTGTGTGTGTGTGTGTGTGTGTGTGTGTGTGTGTGTGTGTGTGTGTGTGTGTGTGTGTGTGTGTGTAAATCAAATCTCAAAGAGTGTGTGTGTCAGCTGCTTCAGCAGGGACACAAAACACTGGTTCACAGAGAAGGTGTAGAAGGACTTAGCTTGGAACCCCAACTAAGGACTCAAATCTGAGCTGTGCCAGTGGGGAGTCTTACTGGGGGTCTGGACAAATATAGAGAGGAACCAGCCCCCAGACTGAGTGTGTTCCCTGGGTGTTCTTGTGTGAAATTGTGCTTGATGCAGAGAGGTCTACATCTGAAAATACTGAGTGTATCCATTTGTATTCCAAGTGAACATCCCTCTCTGGTGTCAGTGGTGAGGTTTCAGGCTGCATGATTACTGTCCCAGAGTGGGGATGTCACACCATCCTGCAACATTGTGACTGGACCCCACTAATATTACTCCCCTTAGATACTGCTGTAGATTACTTTAATAACACATTCCTAAAGATATTAAATAGCCTGGCACCATCCAGAACTATAACAGTAAAATCAAATTATGCTCCCTGGCTAACAAAAGACTCCAAATAGTTACTCAAACTTAGAGATAAAGCCTGGATACAAAGGCAAACCAGCAAAAAAAAAGCCAGCCTAGATTACTACAACTGCAACTAAGAAAAAAGCCAAAATGCAGATCAAGAATGATAAAAAAGACATACTATAGTGTCTTCCAACAAAAACACCAAAACAAACTACAACAATTCTGGACTGCTATAAAAAACTTATCCAACACGGACAATCCTCAACTCCAACTCCTACAACTACAAATACTATGGACAGTATAGCTACTCAGTTTAAGACATACTTTGCTAACTCCATACTATCACTAACCAAAAATAACAGCAATGCTTCCCTAACCAACAATTTACCTACAGAATACCTGAAGGTAGCTGATGATGCTGTTATTTATCCCATTTCAATTTTAAGTAATTGCTCTATCACAGAACAAAATGTTCCCTGAATTTGTAAAATATCCCTACATCATCCCAGTACATAAAAGCAGGACCTCTACAGAGCTCTCTAACTACAGACCAATAGCAATTTTATCTCTGTGACACCCATGCATTGGCCAAGTAATCAAGAATCCCCAATCCTCACCAGTAGCACCAGTGAGGGGCATCCACATTGGAAGGATAACAAGTGCACATATAGTAAAGTACAATTTGTGTTAAGAGCACACATAAATCACAGACAGTCTGGGCTGGTTTCTCCCTTTCTCTCCAGATCCCCAATAAGACTGGGTTATATTACAAAATCGACATCTGAAAATGTCGACTTGCATTTGTTCGACACAGAAATGTCAAACTCCAACTTTCCCAAACATCCAAATCACCAATTTCTTTCTGCGGGAAAGAAATTGGTTGGCCTTTTTGTTACACTTGCCCTTTTCCTGACTGTAGTGTGGTCTCGGAGTTAGAATATTTAGTTAGGGAGGGTGTGGGGAATGCAGCCCCTTACGGTGGGGGGTGAAGCTCCCCACTTAAATATATTTGTTTTTGTGTGGCATTGGTTTTTGGCCAAGCAATTTCTTTCTGTTGGAAAGAAATCAGTGATATGGCCATTTGTGTATGTTGGACTTCGACATTTTCATGTCGAACTAATGTGAGTCAATGTTTTCAAATGTCAGTTTCATGATCTAGACCCATAAGACTCCCCACTGGCACAGCTATAGGGTTCTGATCTCAGCCTAGTGGGTCAAGCAAAACCTCCAGCACCCTCTCTGTTCAACCAGTGTTTTGTGTCCCTGCCCAAGTAGCTGACACACATACACACACACACACACACACACACACACACACACACACACACACACACACACACACACACACACACACACACACACTTTGAGATTTAATTTATATACCAACACACAGACACTCCTGGGGAAGGCTGGCACAGGTTCTCCGGCTATGTCCCCTTTCTACCCAGACTATAAGGTAGTACCAACTGCCACCAACCACTACTTATAGGTTATTCATAGCAGCTACTATAAAGGCCCTTACCAAAGGGTGTCCAATTTTACTGTGCAATATTATTATTATTATCCAATTAGTAAGTGTGATGAACAGCAAGGCTATTGGAGTGGCTTTGTACAGTATCATCAAATACATGCAAGTACTCTAGAACTTAAATTATCTCTTCACAAAAGAGCCACAGTTGAAAGGTTTAACAATATTTAATAATAAATAATAAAAACACAAGACAATACTTATTACTTCAACACAGTGACATTACAGAGTTTAGAAATCACAGGAAATACTTTAAAACAATATTGTAGGATAGTCTGACATAAATGTAGAAAACAGCTAGACTAATCTGGCCATATTCCTATCTATCTCTAAGAGAAATCACTGTTCTAAATACTACTTACATACAGAGCAAGCAAGTGTTGGTGAGTGGATGTTTGTACTAGGTCCAAGACAAGCTGCAAAATGTTCTCCTTTCTTTCTGAGATAGCCCTTAAATTGTTAATACACCTTACTGCTGAGTCATTTCAGATTACTCAGAATTTAACATATCTTTGTAATCTTGCACCTGACACGAAACCAGAGCAACAAAGGCCATTTTACATGTAAAAATCTAGTAATTATCTCTGCTTAAAACAATAGAAAAAATTCCTAGCCCAGACATCCTGTCTCCAAGCTTGAGAGCAAACACAGTTATAAAATTCTTTACTTAATATCTTTCTTCCAGCAGGGTGCACTGTGGTTGCATTTTTGAAGCTCAGTACAACATATAGTTTAATCATAACATGCAGTTCTCTTTATATTTGTAAAACAAGCCTGTGGATTATATTATTTACAATGACATAGAATTATCTACAAAATTCTATCTGGCTGGGTAGGCAGCCCCTCAAATTTTCACATTTTTCACCTCCCCTGAGAACTCAAGCTAGTTTTTCAAGTGTCCCTTGAGAAACATTGCATAAGAGAGTTGAGTCTATCTGGGTATACTTTACTCCATTCCCTGTCTTGACAGCCCATCTGCATTGTCATTGCTAATCACTCTGTGGTGCTGCACTGACATATCATATGCTTGCAACCCTTAGCTCTACCTTAGTAACTTGGCATTTTGCTGGCTGGCTTGATGTAACCATGTTAGGGGATTGTGGTCTGTAACTACAGCGAATTTCCTTCCATAAAGATAAGGCTGAAGTTTCTGCAGTGCCCACACAATATTAAGACATTCTTTTTCTACAGCTGCATAGCATTCCTCCCATTAGGTTGAAGCCTACGACTGAGATAAACCACTGGGTGCTCTTCTCCCTCTGAAGAAATCTAGCTAAGTACAGCCCCCACCTCCATGGTTCGAAGCATCCACCTGCACAACAAATTATTTGCTATAATCTGGACTGGCTAACACAGGGGGTCCTCCCAACACTTCTTTAAGCTTCTGGAATGCCTGATCACATGCTGGGGTCCACACTACCTTATCTGGCCTGTTTTTCCTTATCAGGTCTGTGAATGGAGCAACTATGGTACTATAACTGGGGATGAACTTTCTGTAGTACCCTGCTATCCCTAATAATACCCTCACCTGCTTTTTGGTAACAGGTGCAGGCCATGTCTGAATGGCTTCCACTTTGGCAAGTTCTGACCTGATCTTACCACTTCCCACTCTATGTCCCAGGTAGGAGACCTTTGCCATACCCACCTGACATTTGCTTGGCTTAAAAGTCAACCCTGCCATCTATAGTCTGCCCAGCACCTCCCTGACATGTTGAAGGTGCTCTTGCCAGGAATGGCTGTAGATAGCAATATCATCTAGGTAAGCAAGGGCAAACCTTCCTGCTAGGATATGATCTACTAGTTGCTGGAGAATTTTTCATCCCAAAGGACATCTTTGTGAACTCATACAAGCCAAAAGGAGTCACACAGGCTGACTTCTCTCTAGCACTGGGAGTTAAGGGCACCTGCCAATAACCGTTGGTAAGATCAGTGGTGGTAAGATACTTAGCCTCACCTAGCTGCTCTAGGGCTTCATCTGTCCTAGGCATTGGGGTAAGCATCTGACTCTGTGTGACTATTTAATTTCTTGTAGTCCACACAGAACCTGGTGTTGCCATCCTTCTTTGGCACCAGCACCACTGGGGAGGCCCAGGGACTGTTGAACTCCTGAATTACACCTAGTTCCAACATTTCCTGCATCTCCTCCCTCAGAGTCTGTTTGACTCTCTCAGGCACCCTATAAGGGGCCTGCCTGATAGGCCTTTGGGGTTCTGTATCCACCTAGTGCTGCACCAGGTGGGTGCACCCTGGCTTCCCAGTGAACAATATCCATTGCTACTCTCTGAAATGGCTCTTCAATCACAGACAAAGGTATCAAAGGAGCTTTCACCTTGTCTCCTGCCTTGCCTACCTTTTGGCACTGCTCACAGGTCCTGCAGTACCCTATTACATCTCTGGAAATCCCAGGCCAATAAAAGTTCTGCATAATACGTCTCTTTGCATGTTTTATGCCCATATGATCTGCAAAGGGAATATCATGGGCTATGGCTAGAAGTGCCAGACAGTAGGCTCTGCGCACTACCAACTTCTGTATCTCTCACCTTTTAGACCTCCCTCAGGGGTCCACTCTCTATACAGTAACCCTTTGTCCCAGTATACAAATTCCCCCTTCCCTTGAGAATCAGGTGCCTCACTAGCTACCTGCCTCAGGACTTGTAATGTAAGGTCTGAGAGCTGAGCCTGTTTCAACTCTCTCTGTGTAACCCTTCCCAGCTCTCCTTCCACAGGAAGTCTGGCATCCTCTGACAGCAGTGCCTCACTGTCAGCCTGGGTACTATTACTCACTCTTCCCTTGCAGTCACTCTGTCCAAGGGAACATCAGTACCCACAAGCAACTGTGGCTCACCTTCAGTCTCGCTGCTATGGAGTAGCTTGCTCCCTGTAGTAACCACCTCACCAGTCCTGGCTGCAAGTGTGCAGTCTGTCTGGGTCTCCCCCCGGCTACCAGACCCACATGCTTGTCTCCAAGCCTGATTGCATGTAACTGCATGAGCACATGGTACTGCAATATCGAAATCATTCCTTATCAGGACATCTGCAGGGATATCCTCAAACACACCTACTTGCTGGCTTCTTTTTCCACCCTCCCAGTCAAAGTGAACCCTAGCCAAAGATATTTGTAATGGGGTCTCTTCTAAAGCTCTGACTGGAGTAGACTGCCCAGGTAAGTAGTGCTTATCTGTAATCATTGCAGGCTTCACAATGGTTATTTCAGAAGCTGTGTCTCTCTTAGCAATGGTTTCTTTGCCATTCACTATGATAGGATATAACCTCTTGTTCATAGGTTCATAGATTCATAGGTGTGTACTAGGCTAGTGGCCCTGGAGCCTTTACAAACCTAGCCCATAAGATAACCCTGACATAGTGACACCTGACCATAGTTCCTAGTACCTCTGCCGAGTAGAGCCACTGGACTGATTCCCAGCGTGAATTTTCTATTTCCCATCCACTCATCAAGGTTTCTCTTGAAGAGGGCCAGTTTGACATGTATGGGAAGTCTATTCCATAACAAGGGTAGTCTCTGCATTATAAAACTGTCCCTCCAGCACGTTCTGTTGATTGTGGCAATAAGTTTGAGGTCACTGGGGCATGTGATGTGGAGGGATTGGGATTTCTTTAGATGTAGCATTTCTAACAGAGCTGGATCAGACATGGCTTTGTATATCAAGCAGAGATTGCTTCTAAGTAGGCGATATGAGATAGAGAATAGTTGGAGTTTTTTGAGTCTGTCCATATAGGACAAATGTTTAAGGCCTAGGATCCTCTTTGTGAGATACTTGTGCGGCTTTTCCAGTTGTTGCAGGCGTCTAGTGAGGTACATGCCAAATGGGGCGTTGTACTTGATGACTGACCTAATGAGGGAAGAGTAGAGGGAGACAATGACCTCTTTCTTCCTGGATGCAAATCCCTTAGTAATGAGATGTGCCACATAGAAGGACGTTCTGACCACAGTGGCAATGTAGTGGTCAGAAGAGAGGCTGCTGTCAACCTGTGTTTTCAGACCTCTTATAACACCTTCTGTGTTCAGTGGACTACCATCGATGTGGTAATTCATGGGAACTGGGTTTATCCCAAAGGGGATGACGACACATTTTTTGGCATTGAGCTTAAGGCCATGGTTCTGACACCAGTCATTGGTCTCAGTGTGGCCTTTCTGTAGGATGTCAACATCACTTTAGGAGTTAATAATTGCTCCCAACTTGCAATCATCTGTGAACCTTGTCAGCCAGAGACCCTTTGTGTTGGCCTGGACTTCAGAAAAGTAGATAACAAACAGGAGAGTACCCAGGACTAAAACCAGTGGGACTCCACTCGTGACTGGTTGGCAGTCTGACTTGAAGTCCACTACTTTCATGCTGTGGGTTCTATCTGTGAGCCAGTTTGCAACCCACCTAGTGATATAGGGGTTGATGCCTAGCTTAGTGAGTTTTTCTATATTCCTGAATGGGGGATGGTATCAAACACCTTGGCCAGATCAAGGTAGGCTGTATGAACCACCTTGCCTTCATCCACAGCTCTGGTGACTGACTCAAAGAAGTCAACCAAGTTGAGCAGGCATGATCTACCCTTCACAAAACCCAACTGTGTTGGATTCAGAGGTTGGAGATTCCCTATATCCTTGTTTATTAGTTCCATGATGATGTGTTCCATAGCTTTGCATATCAGACTTGCCAGGCTAATGGAGCAATAGTTCCCAGGATCTGTAGTTGCTCCACCTTTGTGGAGAGGGATGACTGTAGCAGGGTGCCATTCAGTAGGGACAAAGCCTGAGGTGAGGATGTGATTGAACAGGGCACACAGGTGAGGTGCCAGTTCACTCTGTAGTTCATGTAGAACACAGCCTAGGATATTGTCAGGTCCCATGAAAGCTGTATTCTTGACCTTGGACAGTGCTGTTTTAACCTGTGCAGCAGTAATTCTGGGTGCCTGGCAATCTACTGGTATTGTGATTGATCCTTTGGTGGGGGGGAGAATAATAAAGTTAGGACTGAATCTGTCAGGCAGTATATTGGCTATATTTGCTGGGTCGGTATAGGAGGTACCATTGTGCAGTAGTGCAGAGCAAATCTGGGTATTGCCATGTGGTAGTTTGGTACCTTTGTTGTCTCAAGACAAGCTACTGCTGACATTTTGTATTTCCCACTTATTGGCTCCCTCACCTTCTTTTCCCCACCTTCCCTCAGTGGACATCTATTTGCCACATGACCCCACTGGTTGCATTCAAAACATTTAACCCTAGATCCTGGACATGTACCTGGAGTAGTGGCTTCCTCTGCTACTGGCAGATTCTGTTGGGGCAGTCTGGGTTGCCCACCATGGGTTCCCTTAGACCCATGAGCAGCACTGGGTGCAAGGATGTCCTGCTTGGTACGTATAGGTCTCCTTTCTTTCCCAACTCATCTGAAGTAGCACATTGTCCATCAGCTAACCAGATCCTCATGTCTTCAGGCAAAGTGCTAAGGACTTGTTCCTTCACCAAACGGTCTGCCAGCCCTTTAAAAGTGGTGACCTGACATGCACTCACCCACCTTTGAAAATAAGTGCTTAGTTCAGCAGCATATTCACACACACTTTCATCTGCTTTGCGTCTATGCTCACAAAACTTTTTCCAATAAGCTTCAGGTGTTAGCTTAAAAAACTCTAGCAAACAATTCTTTACAGCATTATAATTTAAGAAATCATTGTCTGACAGTTTGGACAAAATAGTTACATCTTTACCATGGAGTAAGGGGATCATGAACAGTACCCAGAGCCTTTGGTCAACACCAACTGTTTACATACCCTCTCAAACATATGAATGAAACTATCAAAATTATCCCCCTTTGTAAACTGATCTTTTCTGCTTCTGGGGTCGAGTTACTCCCTTCCCCATGACTCTGGTGAAGAATCAGCATCTCCTTTTCATGTTGCCTCTGCCTCTCCTTCTCCTCAGCTTCTATTTCCAAATGCCTGGCCTCCAACTCAAGTCTCTTTAGCTTCAGATGGATTTTTAAGTCCTCTGTAGAAAGGTTAAGATGTCCATTCTCTGAATGTTGTACATCTCCACAGCCAGTCTGACTGTCCTGCTGGTTGCTATTTTCCGATGCAGCTGTGACCAAAGCTGCAATCATGTCTGCCTTAGTCAGGTTTCCAAGCACCAGTCCTCTAGCGGGGGCAACCAGAGACAAACAAAAACAATTGATGTTGCATAGATAAAATTAGCATGGCTCAGTGACATAGCAGGAGATAAAACTGAAGGATAATGTGGACAAGAATAGGTAAGTAGAAAGGTAGAAGAACTAGCCAGGACAAATGGGAAAAGAAAGAGGCATGTCCATGGAGAGCCGTATGAAAAATAAATAAATAAATAAGTTATATTCGTACGGTATTTAACATTTTCAGATTTCCAGAACAATTAGTGTCATTAAAGAATGTAAATTATTATAGTGGCCACCTTCATTAGACTAGATTTTAACCAGATTTTATAAATGACCGTAATAAAATAAATATTATTTTTTGTAATGTTTTGCCAACAGCTTGCAATATCTCAGTAACCAGTGAAGCTAGACGCATACTGTCAGTAGCATTTTGATCATTAAAGAAAAATTCCACATTAGAACTGAAAAAAAAAAAGAAATCTACTTTTCACTCTTTGTTTTTCTGAGCTATTTTAACACCTCAAAATCACATTGACTTCTTCTTAAAGAATTTTATTGTTTTCCACAATATGGTTGCCAATGGGGCTTGACATGCTTTTCTTGAAGCCTTTCTCTTTCCCACAATCCATTTCAAGCATGCTTTATATTAGTCATGCTAGACATAGGGAAGTAGTGGTATATTCCCATGTCATTTACATATAATGGGATCAGTGTCAGTCACTGTCATATTATACACCTTTTGTAACAGGACTGCTTCTTTTTTCTTTACACACCGTCAATTGTGTCTCAGGGATTGCTTTACAGTATACTAAGGAGTTACACAGCTGCAACCAAAAAAAGTAGCTAGACTGCAGGCCTTTATTTATTTATTTATTTATTTATTTATTTATTTACATTTGTTTACTGGGAAATTCCAACTGGACCCAGGTCCTTTTTCAGCGGATGCCCGGAGAGAAAAGCTCCACATCATGTACATGATAAATAGAGATACAAAGCTGCAGCAATAGTAAACAACATTACAGGTTGTTGGCTTTAATACAATAACAAAATATTGATTATCAACAGTATATACAGTAAATGTTGCAAGTTAAGATAGTTTCTTGTCGTTTATAATATTAGTAACAAAATTGTCAGACAAGATTTTGAAGTATGTAAAGATAACTAGCTATTTCTGACTGTGGTTAGTAGTGGCGGTAGTATAGTTAGGTTAAGAGTCTAGGTGGGGGGGTTAAGGGTGGGGGTGTTAGTCTGGATTAAAACGAGGATAAAGCCAGTGCAAATTTAAGTGGAATTTGAGCGCAGTCTTGAAAAGGCTGCTGGAAGGTAGAGTAGTTATAGAGGGTGGAAGATTGTTCTAAAGTTTAGATATGGTACATGAAAATATGGCTTCTCCTGCTGGGATTTTGGGTTTGATAACAGTGAGTTGATTTTTGTTGCTTGATCTTAGGGGCTGAGTGGGGTGATAGAGTTGGAGAAGGGTTTAAAGGGGAGGGATGTTAAGGGGTTGGTTAATAAGTTTATGAGTGAGGGTGAGTTGATTAAAGTGAAGGAGTTTTGGGAGTTCTAGCCAGTTTAGTTCTTTAAGGGGGATACAATGATGGCTGCGGTAAAAGGTTCCAGTGGCAAATTTAGCAATTTTGTTGTAACAAGCATCCAGCTTGTATAGGTCTGTCTGTCTAATGTTGATAAGTATGGGGGATGCATAGAGTAGAGTGGGGATTAGCTGGGAATTGGCTATGGAGATTCTAGCCTCCTTGGTTAGGAATTGGCGGCTTCAATATAATGCATCAAGTTTCTTGTGAACTTTTTTTATTGTGAGAGATATGTGGGTGTCAAATCTAAATTTGTTGTCTATTTCCACACAAAGTAATTTTGTGTGTTCTGATGGAGAGATGATGGTATAGTCTTTGGCTAGAATGTTGAAGTGGGTGGTGTTTTGGGTGGCTGTGGAAGGTTGGAACAGGAGAAGTTTTGTCTTACTTGGGTTGAGTAGGAGCTGAGCATTGGATAGCCAGCTTTCTACAGAAGAGAATGATTCCTGTGTGATTTGTTGTAGTTCTGGTAGAGTGGGGGCAGAGCAGATGAGAGTAGAGTCATCTGCATACTGTATAAGAGATGCTTGTGTGGTGGCAGTATGTAGGTTGTTAGTGAAACGTGAGAATAGCAGAGGGCCAAGGATAGACCCTTGGGGAACTCTGAGAGTAACTGGGAGGTGAGATGATAGGTTATCATCCCAGGTTACTGATTGCTGGTGTCTGTGTAGATAGCTGCGGAACCTGTTGCAGGCTTACTCTGAGAAGGAGAGGTTGGGGAGAGTAGAGAGTAGTAGCTCATGAGATACCATGTCAAAGGCCTTTGAGAGATCTAGAAATATGGCAGTAGAGAAGAGGCCATTGTTTTTGTGATGAAGTATAGTGTTGGCGAAGGAGAGCAGAGCAGAGGTAGTGCTGTGATATGACCTGAAACCATGTTAGGTTTTGGAGAGGAGATTATTAGCTAGGAGGTAGTTGGAGACCTGGGTGTTGATACATTTTTCACGTATCTTGGATTGAGGGGAGAGGATAGCAATGGGGCAGGAATTGGAGAGGTCAGTGGAGGAGGTGCCTTTGTGGAGGGGAATGATGTGGGATATTTTCCATATCGTGGAAACATAGCCTTCTGTTATGGAATGGTTGATTAGAATTGAAATTGGGTAGGCTAGTGTATCAGCTGCAGTTTTCAAGTATTCAGAGGGGAGGTTGTCAGCTGCGAGTTTGGTGGGTTTAAGTTTTGACAATAGTCTTTTTATGTTGGAGGTAGGTACTGAGGTGAAGAAGAAAAGAGGAGTAGGGGGGTTAGTGTTAGGAGTTGGGGGAGATGTTGTAGGGAAGTGTTGTTTGTTTAGAGATGTTATAGTTTCAGTGAAGTGTTTGTTGAAGGATTCAGCAATACTGCTGGAGGATGGGGGAATGGACGTCTGGGGGATATCAACCTTCCCTGGGTGGAGGATAGTGTTAATAGTGGACCAGAATTGCTCAGGGTTGTGGTTGGTAGAGTTTAGGGTAGATTTATAGTAGAGGGATTTGTCTAATTTTATATGTTTTGTGGCTTTATTGCGCAGTTCAAGGAATGATTGCCTATCTGAGTTATTTTTTGTTAGTCGCCAGTGCTCCCAGACCTTATCTCTGGATTTCATTAGGGTTCTGGTGGTCTTTTGTAACCATGGGGCATGCCTGGATCTGACTTTGACATTTCTTATAGGAGCATGGCTGTTTAACATGGAGAGGAAGGTACAGTTGAAGAAGTGGGCAGCCTCATCTAGATTGAGGTATTTTAGCGGTGACCAGGTAATTTTTTGCAGGGAGGAGATGAAGGAGTTGGGGTTGAAGTTGGACTTGTTCCATATATGCCTGTGGATAATGGGCTTTAGACTGTTTGTGTGGTGCCGAATTAGGAAAATGGGGGAGTGGTCACTAAGACTGCCAGGTAAGCAGCCTTCTAGGTAAGAGTGAGGGGCTTTGTTGACTAGGATCCAATCAAGTAAGGTATGATTGTTAGGGTTTTTGTTGATTCGGGTAGGGGATTGAATGAGCTGAGTTAACCCATGGAGATTAAGGTAAATGGTTGGGAGACTGTTATTAAAGGATAGCCAGTTGATGTTAAAGTTACAGAGAATGATGGTTTTCTAGGGTAGAGATAGATTAGCCCAGCTCAGGAGATTTTCTAGGGGTGTAATATTTTGCCCTGGTGGGAGATAGCATCCTATGATACTGATTGTTTTGTTTGGGTTTAGTTTGAGATTAGCATAAAGGATTTCTTCATTGTTGTGGTGAGGAGCAGATGTGGTCAGGGGTTGAATATTGAGGTGGTGTTGAAATATCAATGCTACACCACCTCCTCCTTTGTTCAAAGTATCTTTTTGTAGTCTAAGATGAATTGACAGTCCTCTCCCCCACACTTTCCCTCAGCTGTCAAGACTGTCACTGCTCTGAGGGATCCTTGTAGTTTCATATATAATTGACAACTGCTACTGGAAAGGAAAGGATTTGTAAGTAATTCTGTTTCCCCAGTGCCAGCAGTTGAAAGATTTGTATTTTCTTTTATTCATTTATAGATAGCACTTCAAATTTCCCTCTCCAAATGTTTTAATGAAAGGGCACATAGCAGATGTAAGCTAAAGTAAATTAATCTGTATATCATGGTTGCCATCAATTGCTACATTTCCTTTGACAAGAAAATGCTCATATACTCCACGTGTGTAAGGGCTGATTCAATGTCTCTTCACAAGGATCTGTGCACCTCCTCTGGAAGGATGTCACAGGAAAGCATAAAAGACCTTCTTATAAACAATATCAGTGCACCTAGTTGAGAGGGTTGATACCTGTCTCACTTCCTTCAAAGAAGTCCTGGTTTGGGCAGTTTTGTGAGGGTATGAAAATAGGAAATGTGTTTTTCTACCTTACAAGAATTACAAGAAAAAATATTTTTTGACTGTTCTTTAAACGTCACAGATATCTTTGATACTACATTTAAGTCATATTAAAATGTAAAGTAGTTGTTGCGTCTTTCAGCTTTTCCTGGTTAGGGGTCACCACAGTAGAACTCGGTCCGCTAATGATTGACAGTAGATTTTTACATGCCGAGTTACCAGCTTTGACGCACAACCTTCAACGAAGGTACACCCATCCACACAAGTCTCCACACAGAAGACACTCTAGCTGAGAATTGAACCGGACAATGTCTTACTGTGAGGCGACAACACTACCACAGCACCACCACCACAGTAAGTAGTACAAACAACAAATATTTAAAGTTTAAATCTTAGCATTTCAATCCTGTGATGCCACCTATGTAAATTTGTCAAAAGAGGTGGCAACTGCCTTTGAACCATAGACTGATCTAATTGATCTGTTATGCTATGATAGATCTGGCTATGTTGAAAGTAGCTATGAATTGGTGTAAGTTTTCTTCCTGTCTGCAATAACAACAGGGGAAAATAGTTTCATACCTCTGTGCTCCTGATATCAGCAGGACTAATTTCGTGTATTAGATTGTCAGCAGTATTTGACTACTGATTTCTCTGTGTCTGTATTATGTCATGCAGGTGTAGACAAATTCCTCTGCAAACTATGGGTCTATGCTTAGCCACTGAATGTCCGTTCATCGTGCATAGACCATTGAAAGTTTCTTCCCTCGAAAGGCCAAATGATCATGCAGAAGTTCATCGAGCGATAATATTTGGCCAACATCAAGGAAACAGAACTAGTACATACTTACTGGTAATGCAGGGATAAGGAGACCAGACCTTTCCCCACTTTAGTGCAATCCCGGCATTGATATTTATAATTAGCAGGGGGTGTTGGGGGCACTGCCCCCCACAACAGTTGGATTTGATAAACACCGGACCCTCCTTTCATGAGTTACAGAAAAAAAATTGGAAATTTACAAAACTTTTATTTGATTAAGCTTTAGGAAATGGCATTCTGAGGTAATCAAACCTAACTGGTTAAAACTGCAGAAGCACCTAGGTATTAATGTTACAGAAAAGAAAAACAAAACAACATAAAACTCCTTACAGAGGAAATTCTTGCCACCAAAATGCTTATTACTAACCTCCTTAATCCTGTCAAAAAAAAAAAAAACAACAGACTGAACTGCCTTAGTTTGGTAGCATTCTGACAGCTGCCAAAATAGACATAAAAGTGTGGGAGTTCAAATTTAAAACAAATAAAAAAATGGAAAAAACAGTAAGAAAGCTGTCGCAGCAGTTGTAACATTTATAAACAACACATAAATCTTTTTTTTTGTATATGCATGTATATACCTTATTTCTCCATTTCTCCAAAATGTCACAGCCCTCCCCCACCCACCACCAATAAAGAGCTATTTTCTAAGTGCAATAATGTTCTCCATGGTGGACATTATGAGGTAGAGTAATGGATCTTCAAGGTTTTTAGATGCTCAGTGCTGCACACCAGCATAACTCACAACCTATTATAGTAAAAAGTCTGGACAAGGCACAAATAAAAGGCCTAAAAATAGGGACACTTTTTAAATATTGCTCTTACAAACATAGAAAGTAGATAGAATAACCGGTCATGTATTAGCATAAATTTTCTGAAGGATATGATGTCTGAAACTCAAATATGTGCCATTATTTTCTGACTTCACTCCTCAAAGATTTGCCAGTTATTTGCCAGAAAACCACAATTTTATGAGAAACAGACCAAAAATATGAGGCAAAAATCTGGACGTTCTGCAAAAATCTGTAGAGTTGAGAGGTACGTTACATCAGAGTGGCCATTGTTTCCCTTTTACGTCTACTCTGGAAGGCTTTATTGCATACGCAGCGTTTGTTAAATGCCATTTTTAAATAATTCCAGGTTAGCTAATTATTTATTATTATTATTAATGTTATCATTATTATTATTCAGGTCTGTCACTTCCAGATAGAATCATGTACTAGCTGGGTTTAGGGTGCTACACTTAAAGGGAGAAGGAGTTACATTCTGATAGAGTTTGCACAGTTCCAGAAATCTTACCTACACTCTTTCTACCAGGGGTAAATAGTTGGTGCCCAAATAACACAGCACATCAGACAGTGTGTTCTTTTCTGTAGTTATGTAATATTTAGGTAATGCAAATATGCTACTAAATTTATTTACTGAAAAATATATAGAGAAGTGTCACATATTTGCATTTACTGAAGCTGAGTATATTTTTCAGTTTCTATGGTTCTAAACTGTTCTTACCCTACTGATATCTGCAATTATATACTTCTGCTTGCTCAAGTCAAAAATATTGGTCACACAATATGACAGAAAGAGCAGCATCCAAGAGAAAGAACGCATTTTAATTAGAAATGTACATGCAGAATGTATCCCGGTAATTTTGATAAGGGAACTTCAAAAAAAAAACAAAACAAAATGAAAACACTCACACGCAATCATTTTTAGCACACATTTTTGCAGAGGCTTCACGCCCACAGTGGTGTCTTAGTTTCCCATAAACTCATGAATTTTATAAATTCAGGAGTAGTGAAGCTTGTTATACTTTTGAAATGTATTTATTGATAGTTATCAAGGGACACATAAGAATTACAAACCCAGTACTCTTAACATCTCAAACAATAAGTAAATGAAACTTGTTGCAGGGCTTTCATGAAGAAACTGAAAAGGCCAGCAGTAGAGATCAGTCATCTTGGCCTAATTGCCACTTCCTGTCATTGTTTAGAAAAAGGTAATTAGCAAAGACAATTTCCACCTCGGCAAGGCATTTACAGTCTAGTATCAAACGGATACAAGGCTCAGACTTTATCTGTATGTTTTTCTTTTTTTATTTGCCCTGAGTTCCTGCCTTATATAAGCATGAGAGATTCTCACGACATAATTACTTACTCCCAGCCCATTGCTGGAGCTCAGGAAGATGAACTTCTGAGCAGTAGGGCCACCCTTCAGGGAAGGAGATCGCAACCCAGCAACCTTCACACCAAAAGAATCAATTTATGCTGAAATTCATTATCAAGGTAAGACACAGTATACAATGACAGTTTTCTTAATTAGTTTCCTAGGAGTTTTTAGCTAAAACTCTTTCAATAAAAAAAAAAAAAAACTGAAACCTTGTGAGACGGTGCATGCTTGTATAATAAACTACAGTACCTGCACTTAGTTTGCATGGTGTTTATATGTCTTTTTGCAGCAAACAACAAATTCTTAATCTTTATCATAAAGGGAACGACAATGTACGAAGATGAAATATGATAAAGGACAATGGTTAAAAGAGCATTTTTATAGTTAGATGGCAGCTACTCCTGCAATGCAATTAAACTATCATTAGAGGCACAGACATTAATTAAAAATAAGTACACTGGGAAGATCAATTAAAAAAAAAAAGCACAAAGTGTGGGTGATTTGTTTCACTGATCAGTAAGTGAGTTAGAAAACATTTGTTTTAATCTGGTGGCTTACATCTCATGGCTTGTGACTCCCATGAGGCACATCTTCTAGGTGCGGGTAAGCTGTATTATGCTAACAATTATTTGTCACTTCAATTTAATCTACAGTGCCTAGCTATTTGATTATTGTATAAACACAATGGAACATATTTATGTTTCAACCATATCCTGTTCAGAAGACTATTAAGCATATGTTCAATGCGTTACAGATAAGTGCTTTATAAAATTATTTCATCTAATGAAAATGTGAGCCCAAATAGCAAGGGATCCATTACTTTCCACTTCTTTATGTTAGAAACTATTGGGATGCAAAGAACAATTAATACGTCATATAGTAAAATAAATGCTAACCATGTCTTAGTGGAACATTTTAGTCATATAACACTGCATATTTATGTATAGATATAAGACTATTTGTTTACCTATTTAATGTCCAGTAAGAGAGCTGGTCAACTGAGCCTTTACAGTCATTCCCTTGGCCAGTGGTACAAACAACATGACACTTGTTGACACTAAAATAATGCACAGGAGGGTTGCTGGTACTGAAGCAGCATGCCAACACATAGGAATATAGTACATATACAAGGTTGTTATAGTTTTAAATATAGGTAAGTTGTACATTTTTGTGCATTTTCAACTAGGCAGCTGGCACCTATTTATTAACCAACTTTATAAATCAGACCACAAATGATGTAAAAAGTGTAGATCATATGTCCGGGCAGCTAAAGGAAATACTTAAAAATATATACTGCTTATAATCCCAGCATGCAACAGACTCCTTCACTTGTTCATTCCTACTTAAAGCATGTAAATAAACAATTACATTTTATTATGACTAATTCTCATCTCTATAGCAGTGATTTTTATGAATTACATAACATTTCAGCTCTAAACTCCTTCATTTATCTTTATAGCAGTGGTATTTATAAAATTCAGTAAGAAACTCCTTCATTTTTATCTTAACATTGCAAAGTCCAGCTCATCTCTAATGGATGCTGGCCAGGTATTCCTGCTGCCTGGAACTACCTTCCCAAAGTCCTTTTCACCATTCATTTAACTTAAGGTGGTCTGTATAATGTAAATGCTTCTTGCTCAGATAATTTCAGTAGGTATTACTTGGTCATTATTTCAAGTTTTCTAGCTAGTGGTAGACAATGCTAAAGGTTTATTAACATAAAAGTAGATATATTTACATGTAGTGTGACACTACATAGTACAGGAAGCTAGCCTGCTTGAAGCAAGAATAGATAGAGATGCTTCCTATACAGCTAGTTACATTAAAAAAAATAATAATTATATTGTAAGGGTATGTAACCTACATTTTCCATTCACACTTTAGGAAATAAAAGTTAAAAAAAAACTGTTTACTTTAATGAGACATATTAAATAGCTTTTTTTTTTTTTTTTTTTTGTTAAGAATTGTGAACAAAATAAACATGCCAGTTGGAACACCACTAAAGCAAGCAATGCTGAGAATGCAGTCGACTCGCTACAATCATAAACATTAGATAAATACACCTGGTAATATAGCACATGCATGATTCTGTTGTAAACTACTTCATGTATTATCTTCTCCGGCACTTGATTGGACAGAAGAGATTGAGATCTGACCTTTGCTGAGGTGACAGAAAATGTGCATGTTTTGGCAGCACACCCTGAATACATACAATGAGCTGGCTAAACTGGTAACTTTTTTCTACTTGTTAGAAAAAAGGAAACATTACCTGTCAGTTTTTGATATTTTTCCTGCAATGTACAAATTATTTTTTTCCTGCAGTGTATAAATTATTTCCCTTGTAACCCATGCTTTTACCAAATTACTTGGAAAATTACAATTATAAACCAGGAATACAAAGAAAAAAAAAACAAAATTTGATTTAACAGACAGATACCACTAATAATGCAAAAAAAAAAAAAAAATAAGCAAAATTATTCTCCAGTCTATCCATACACCTTCCTTATGAGAAGATTTCCCTCCTTATAATCAAGGACGTAATCCTATTTCATGGTTGCCAAAAGCTGGAGAAGGATAATTATTTTGTGTGTAAAAATTAGAATTTCCCCTGAACCCTGTTAGATTCCACCATCGTCATACATAGCTTCCAT
>NC_056745.1:97278518-97288518 GCF_019279795.1 Protopterus annectens | reverse complement strand
TACATGAATGGACCCCATTGCTAAGTCAAAGTATGATTAAAGTTCATGAAATTAGTATTTTTTTCAGTCTTTGATGTTAGCCAGAAGTGCTCTTTGCAGCACCCGCAATGTGCCCAGAAATGAGTCCTACAATTTATATGGAGTTACATGTATCAGTAACATAGCTAAATATGACTGCAAATTCCTTCGTATGAGACCTATTGTTCCTACTACTATTGGAACTGTCTGGTTTTCCTTCTTCCACATTGCCCTCATTTCTACCTGCAAATCCTGGTATTGTACACTTTGTGTCTCCCTGCATGTAAGCCACTGTAATCACTGAGTGCAGCAATTTCAACAATCTATGCTATTTTTGTCTTCTCTCCATGGACTATTATATCTGTTTTTTTCACATCTATTTTCTGAACTGTTGGTAATGGGTGATCCCATGTGATATAAACTTCATCATTTTCTGTTTGAATTTTGTTACTATGTGTCAGGGCTGTTTTCAGTATTAATTTTAGTTTTCTATAATATTCCTTACCAAGTTTTATTTGCATTTGTTCATGTTTTATTATTGAACCTTCATCAGTTCCCAAATATTTATACACTTCCTTCTGCTCAAGTTCCCTTGTATCACATTCCTGTCCCAGACAGATATTTTCTTGGTACTGCAGCCTTCCTGCTTTAAAGGCTATGTTTGCACATTTATCAAGGCCAAATGTCATTCTTATATCATCTAAGAAAGTTTTGATCACTTGCAGTTGTGCTGTCAGTCCCTCATTTGATGAACTATACAGTTTTAAATCATCCATAAAAAGAAGGTAAGTCTTTACACATTGCTGTTTTCTGAGAGCCAAATTGTAACCATGACCTAATCTGTTAAGTAAACAACTTAGTGGGTTAAGGGCAAAACAAAAGAGCAGCGGTAACAAAGAGTCATGGAAGAATATCCCCCTTTGATTTTTTATCCCTGGGATAATCATTTATACTTTATCATGGCTTAGCTGCAAAGTGGTTTGCGACTGTTTCATGGTCACTGTAATGTAATTGATCAATGCAGGGTGTATCTTACACATTTGTAAGCACTCTTTTATCCACGAATGTGGGATGCTGTCAAATGCTTTTTTGTAGTCTATCCAAGCCATACTTAGATTCTTCTACTATTTACAAGGTGGCTATAAGGGGATAGTTATGCATCTGAAATACATACTTTTTTAGTGCTAAGCCATATATCTGGGATGCTGATTTAGCCATGTTCCATGAATCTAAGTGAAAATAAAAACAAAGTAGCGTACAGTACTTAGAACCTCACAAAACTATGAACATTTTCTGAATATACAGTGTATCACAAAAATGTACAGAAAATCAGAGACTTTATAATTCACAAAGAACCTCATGTCTGCATGGTTTCAAACGTGGCAGTATACAAATCATTATAATGGAAATATGCTAACATCGCCTGTACACTTCAGACCATCCACGGCGGTATTCCTTGCCAACAAGCCAGCATGAAAAAGATAATAGTTGAAATGCATGTCTCCTGGCTATCATCGGTGAGCTTGCTTCTGCTGATGCTATAATCTTATTTCCATAAAATAAATATGTCTTCCTTTGTGATAATCCAGTAAGTCATCTCTCCTAAGCATTCTTTTTGCAAGAAGAAAAGTTGGAGTTACAGTAATTTTGTAGAATCTGTATCACTTTTAGTTATCCTAGCCCTAGTAAAGATAAATAAATAGATAAATAAGACCTCATGGTAACTGATCCCTTCAGTGCTTCAAATAAATAACTATAAATGCCCCATAGCCATTGGTTCCTAGTTTACCGTAAGTGTTGTACGGGTCTGCCTGGTTTTGCCTGTCACTACTCATTAATTAGTTACTATTTTTGATGCAGATGGAGCAGGCTAGTCATAGAACCTGAGTTGTTGTTGTCTTTCGGCTTTTCCCGGTTAGTGGTCGCCACAGCGGAACTCCGGTCCACTAATGATTGGCAGTAGATTTTGACAAACGCCGAGGTCCCAGCTCGACGTTCAACCTTCAACAAAGGCATGCCCATTTACACATGTCTTTTGAACGCCCACCCAACCATGGGGAGGACATGCAGACTCCACACAGAAGGCACTCCCCGCACTACTAAGTTAAAAAGGTTAATCATTTTCATGGAGAAAATGTTACCAGTTTTTTTGGAGGGAGGAGATAAGAATGAATAGAGGAAAGGAAGACCAATGAACTACAAGGTACATTTTTTAATGATTAGTTAGACAAGTGAGTTTGAAATTTTTAGACTGCCAGGGAATATTCCTACTTATCACTCACAAGTTAACTGGTATACCTGTTTTGCTTAATACCTGGGCCATTTCAAATCTACTATCAGTATTATCTGTTACCCTTGTCTACCCCTAAATTTGAATTTAGTAACATTTTGGACTTCATATATAAATCATTCCAATGCTGTTGTTTTGTGTTTGGTGAATTGAAATAAATAATAAATAAAAATAAGAAAAAGGGGAAGAAAGGTTACTTGCTAACTGGGTAAGCCAACTGGACCCACAATCCCTTTTCAGTAGGAACCCACAAACAGTGCCTGATTAAATGACTTGCTTAAAGTCACACAGAAAACAAATGGAGGTTGTATAAAAGTTGTGTTGTCACACACAAAGCAAATGGAGGTTGTGAAGAAGTTGTGTTGAAAAAAATCATTTTTGTAAATCAATAGCTTTCCCTGTTCTACTGACATTATATGAGGAACATAGAATCAATACTAATCAATAGATCGAATCCATGAGAACAGGAGGGTCGATATCTAACACAATGTAGCATTAAACCTCTGCACTAAACTGTTCCATGAGAACAGGAGGGTCGATATCTAACACAATGTAGCATTAAACCTCTGCACTAAACTGTTCCATGAGAACAGGAGGGTCGATATCTAACACAATGTAGCATTAAACCTCTGCACTAAACTGTTCCATGAGAACAGTCTATAATAAACACAATGTAGCATTAAACCTCTGCACTGTTCCATGAGAACAGGAGGGTCGATATCTAACACAATGTAGCATTAAACCTCTGCACTAAACTGTCATAAGGTGGAGGGGCAGCCTAACTAATCTGTCCTTGGCACTGCTGGCAACTCTAACAACTAGTCCTTACCCAGATTCATAAAAACATTTAGTATTACATGAAATTTTAACCACCTCACCCGTAGAAACTCTTATCAGTATAAACAATACGTTTCCCTTGTTTAATGGCCGGTGCACCGTATTAAACTGATTTACTGCTGAGTAAAATTCCAACGGGAAAGCTGTAATTTGTCAGCCCTTTAAAGAAAAGCAAAAACTCTCATTGCAGTGCTGATTGGTCATGCATACCCCCTCAGAATAACTGCAACAGAGCTCTTGAACCCCTACTTACTCAGTACACTCTTGCATCTTCAAAACAGATATATTCCAGTAGTAGCCAGTATCATGACTTACATTCCTTTGCCATGGTTGTACCTAGATGCTAGATTGGATATAAATTCAAAATATTGCTATGGTGTGCCCTTTAAAGTTCATAACTCACATTAGCAGGATCCGTGCCGCACAGAAGAAATACAAAAAAAAATTGTCAATAAGGCTAAAGCTTTTTTTTATTTCTAAAAGAGGCAGCTACACTCCTTTGCAGTTCAAAGGGGTTCTCGAATTAACTCAACAATCTGATCCTTCATTGGTCCTTTACAGAGTAGTTGAGCAGAACATAACAGCCAAACCATCTCAGGTCCCAGATCCGTAATGTAGTAATATACTACTGAGAGATTTGTTCTCTACTAAAGGAAATACTCCTTTGCAAAAAGTATTCTGTTAATGATTCCTCTGCACTGTGGTCCTAACAAGTCTCACTGCATCCTTCCTGTCCTATCCTGTTAACATACAATACACGACTGAATGAATAATCAATCAAGCTATGGTGAGGCTAGAGCATAGCTATTGACTCCTCAGTTATAAATAAATTAAATAAATATATATTTAAATACATACATACATAGATATATAACTAATAATATTTTAGGAGTCATAGCACATCACCTGTCACTGTTGGTGACTCCTACCAGGGAAGGGGAATTTTGCTGTTATTGCTCTTCATGTGTGAACAAGTATCTGACACAAGTATACTTAAAGAGTTTACACACCCCTTGATAGGTTAACATACATGGTTTCTTGAAAACATGGCGACTTAGGGGTCTTCGTAAATCTGGTTGAGATAATACGTAAGTACCCTTCCTTCTAAATAAAGAAAAGGGTGAATTAAATGGAAACATGCTTACTGATTTATCTAAAAACATCACTTTTGCTGACCACTAAAATTAATCTTGGAACTTCACCATTATAGGCTACTTATTACTTGATTCCTGTGGTTTGAAAACTGTTGCCAGATTGCTTCTTTAAAGTTAAATATTCTTTCTCTTCTCCTTGATAGGTAGCCACAGGCGTATCCCACAGATTAGTTTTTAGTGCACTTCTGTTTACCACTTTCAACATTTCCTGCGAATATCCCCTTCCTGCAACGCCAGCTGTTTTCTATGAAGATGACATGGTGACCTGGGTTTCTGAGAATTCTTCATACACTATATGTGACTGAACCCATTGGGTCTTACCCTAATCTAAAAAAAAATAAACAAGAGTCTACAAAGTACAGGATAATGATAATAATAATAATATTCATAATCCAAGAAAGCAAAAAAGACTTTAATAAGTGCTTTCAACAACAACATCTAACCTCCTTAATACTTCATCTGATTAAGTCTTAAGAGGTTTAAATAAAAGTGCTTATTAAAGCTGTTTTACTTTCTTTGTATTTATTATAATTATAACTATTATTTTTTTCCTGTGGTGCTTCTCTTTCATTGTTTGCCACTGTTCATACTTTTTTTTCTTTCTTGTTTTATATACACAGTACAAGGCAACTACTTGCCTTTCATTTAAGTTCATAGGTAAGTACTAGGCTAGCAGCCCTTGTGGGCCCTTTTAAGACTAGTCAGTTTCCATTTTTGTGCTCAAATGAACCTGTCTCATTTGGTTAGGGACTGGCTTCACCCATCCTATGGTTGATAATTATATATCACCCCTAATGTGAATTACTGGGGTCATACCATAGATAATTTGAGGGGACCCCATGCATGCATGCATAAAGCATTAAGGAGCTGCATTTGTTTGTTAGTAGTACAGGGTGCAGTGCAGGGGTAGATTTTTTGTTTCCTATCCATACATCTAAGTTAAGCTTGAATACAGACAGGGCTGAACTTTGTTTTATGTTAATGGTGAGTCTGTTCTGCAACAGAACTATCCTCTGTGAGATATACCTCCCCCTCCAAACCATTCTTTTGATGTTGTACAAGAAATTTAGATACCTATAACAAGTAATTCTGATATCATTTGACTTGCTGATGTTCAGTAGGTCCATCAGTACTGGGTCAGAGGATGCCTTGTATGCCAAACACAGGTCACCTCTTAGCAGTCTGTAGGATACTGAGTACAGTGACAGAGCTTTTAGTTGGCCCATGTAGGACATATTGTTTATGGCTTGTATCCTTTTAGTGAGGTATTTCTGTGGGAGGTCCAGTTGTTGCATGTGTCTAAACAGATGCATGTCAAAGGGTGTGTTATATTCAATGACTGGCCTAATGAGGGTTGAGTAAAGGGGGACAAAGATATCCCTAGATCTATGCACAATCACTTTGTTTATAACCTGCGCAATATAGAAGAATTTTCTTGCAACAATGGACACGTTGTTCAAAAGTTAGGTCACTGTTCACATAAGTTCCTAAATCCCAAACAACTGGGTCAGCTCTTAGGGGCATATTGTTAATGTGATAGTTCCCCTGGATAAATGACTTCTCAAAGGATACAATAATGCATTTTTTTGCAATTAGTTTCAGTCCATGATTTTAACACCAGTTATTTATTTGGGACAAACCTTCCTGCAGGGTGGCAAAGTCATTTGGGGATTCAATGACTGCTCCTAGCTTACAGTCATCAGCAAACTTAGTCAGCCAAAGCCCTTTGGTACTGGCTTTAACTTCAGAAAGGTAGATGCCAAACAGGAGACTTCCCAGCACAGAAGCCTAGAGAACACCTCTTGTGACTGGTCTCTTTGTGGAGGTAACTTCCCCAATTTGATTTCCTGTATCCTATCTGTGAGCCAGTTGGCAATCCAGCAGGTGACATAGGGGTTTATTCCCAGTTTATTGAGCTTTTCTACTATGCCTGAGTGGGGAGTTGCGTCAAAAGCTTTGGTCAAGTTGAGGTATGCAATATTTCCCTTTTGTCTTCATTCATTGCTTTGGTGACTTTTTCAAAAAATCCACCAGGTTGAGTAAGCATGACCTGCCCTCGATGAATCCAAACTGAGAGGAGTCAAGTGTTTGGAGATTCCCTGTATCCTTATTGATTACTTCCATGATAAATATTTCCATGGCTTTGCATATGAGGCTGGTCTGACTTATTGGTCTGTAATTGCCTGGGTCTGTGGAAGGTCCTCCCTTATGCAGGGGAATGACTGTAGCTGTTCTCCATTCACTTGGTACAAAACCTGTACGGGGGCTGAGATTGAAGAGGGTTGTTACAGGTATGACTAAATCATGATTCATGCTATTTGAGAAACATCTATGGATATTGCCAGGACTCATCCATGTAGTATTTTCAGATTTTAACAGCACGTTTAGGGCTTAGTCTTGTGTGACACCTGAATGCAAGCCAGTTTCAGGTATATTTTGTGGGACAGACAGGGAGAAGGAGGGTAAATTTAGAGCCAGTAAGTTTGCTATATCTTCATCCTCATTGTAGGTAACATCATTCACAATCAGCTCAGCACATTGCTGAATTGTGCTTTTGAAATTATGAACATAACTAAAAAAAATGCCTTATGATTGTCTTTGGCTTAGATAGCTATTTTAGCCTCAAGACTCAGCTGGATTTTATTAAACTCCTGAGTTATTTACTTATTTCTGTGACAAGACCGCTAACATTCTTGGAATTTATTCTTCTTACTTTTGGTCAAAATTCTTTTCTTGTTGATATTATGGTTCGACCATGTGGGTTTGTTTCTGGGGTTTGCTCTGCACTTGTTCCTATGAGGTACAGCTGTATCTGTGCAGTTGTTTACATGCTGGTATAGCATGGTGGTGTATGTTTCTGCTTATTCAATGGCATTAACTGGGTTTGGTGAGGATTTGGAGCTTGCCACTGAATCACTTTGGCATAGGTAGTTTGTCATAAATAAATTTCTAAAGGCACCATGGGCAGAAGGCATCTCTGGTTTCAATTTTATTTTTAAGGAGACTGTTTTATGGTCAGACCAAACAAGTGATGAATTTCCACAAGAGATGGAGCAAGATGCTCTTATATTAGTAAAAACAAGATCCAAAATGTCCACAAGGGATGGAGCAAGATGCTCTTATATTAGTAAAAACAAGATCCAAGATGTGCACAAGGGATGGAGCAAGATGCTCTTATATTAGTAAAAACAAGATCCAAGATGTGCACAAGGGATGGAGCAAGATGCTCTTATATTAGTAAAAACAAGATCCAAGATGTTATTCTCCCTAGTGGGTACTCTGATTAACTGTTCCAGGGCATTTATGTTGGCAAACTCCAGGAATCCCTGTGGTTGTGCAGAAGTGGCGGAGTAGGTTTACCAGTCTATAGATAGGTAGTTTAGATCACTAGGAAATTGGTCCTGGGTTTAATGCTAGGTGATTCTGAGTGAGTGATTTGTCCAGTACCTGTAGGCTATGTGTTCTCCTGAAATGGGTGATCTCATCTCAGATGACAAACTGAAATGCCTTGCCTTCCAATTAAATGTTGTCTAGCAGCTGTGTGGTAGCATAAAGATGATTATGGCTATGGCTGGCTTTTATCACCTTGGTCTCTAGTTATTTGCTGTGCGACATTGAACAAGTCATTTAGCCAGACATTGCTGCCAGTTCTCCTTTGATAAAAGACACTTTTTTCTAGTGGATTTTACTTATTAATATAAAAGTCAGATTAATTAAAAACAACAACAAAAAAAATCCCTGGCTGTTATTTTTGTATTCTTTTGATTCTGACATTTGTCCTGTCCATCAAGCCTCCTTCCTACTGGTCAGTTTGCCCATTCATCCCTCAGTGAATGAAAGCCATACTACTCATGCATTTCCCTGGAGTGGAGGGCTAACTGGGCTGAGAGTGATACCATAATCCGCAGTGGGGATCATCATTTTCTGCTTAAGCCCTAGCCCTCCACCACATGTCCAGTATCATGCTAAGGATCTGGTCTGCAATGGGCATCTATGAGGGAGTGTCACTCATTTCCACAAGTCACAAAACCCTTCAAGAATGCCCTGCCCAATTCCAACCAATGCTCCTGTGTGGTCCATAATCTCCACTGGGCATCCTACCATAGCAACATGAGCCCAAGGCATGAGATCCCACCCCACCAAAAAAAAAAAATAAGTCAACAGTGCTGTTTCATCCCCATCCCCCCACCCCTCTTTGCCAGATCCAGAATGTGCCCAAGCCAGTAATCAAATTCAAGTCACCTAGATCATAATCAAGGCTTTATCCCTTTATGTTAACAGAACTGGCATAAAAAAATCCCTATCTGTTCCGCACTATACACCTAGAAGCTAACAAATGTTGAAGCAATTTTGAACCTATTACAAGCCCTCTTTTATTACCACCTGAAGCTAGGAAAATTCTACCCAGTGAAGTAATACTATTTGTCCTTGAGTATGGCTTATCACTGATATTTGCTGGAACCTTCTCAGACCACCATTGCTTACAGATAGAAGGCACAAAATAAGATCTGTTATTTTATGGTACAGTCCCCCAAAATTGTATCATTGCACAAAAAGCAAACCTATTTCCAGTTATGTAAACAGGAATCCAAGCCTGCTCCTCTCTGGTGTACTACATTCTGCAGGTGAAGCACTACCCAACCCTCAAAGTCATATTAAATCACAAACCCTATACTTGTTCTCTTCTCAGTTCCACCCCGGAAGTCATGACCTTACATCAGCACTAACATTTGCTTGACTGTATAACATAGCTTTTCTCCTGATGGGCTCCCATAGCAATCAGATTCCCTGCCATCGTACATGAGGGTGTCTTCCTATTACTGTTATATTAAACCAAGACTACTAACTCACTGTCAGAATTAATCTACATATTTCTGTAGCAATGGCACTGGTCTCTGGATACTAAACTGGGGATAAGTATTTCTTTGTTAACAGGTTTCTATGGTCTGCCTAAATTTCATTGATCTTCTAGCTCTGCAGTACCAAACTCTGTAGCAAGCTCCATACAAACTAAAAACATATATATTTTTTTGTTGTAACATTATTAATTTCTAGATCATTTTTTTAGTTTTATTGTACCCTAACATGTTGCAGCTGAATAAAAGGCCCTTGGTGCCAATCAACTTTCCCAAAATAAAATAAAATAACGTAAAATAAAATAGTTAATCAAAGAAATGCATAAATATGGAAACATATAATAATAATATCTATATTTTCCTAGGAAAGCAGAGTGACATATCCTGGACCATTACGTTATAAAGGAAAGGTTCTTTTGTACAGAAAGGGAAGTTTAAAAACTGTTTATTTATATATATATATATATATATATATATATATATATATATATAAAACATATATATAAACATATAACATATATAAATAGATATATAGATATTCCCCAGCATTCTTTGCACCTATGCGGGTGACCACTGTGGTGCAGCAGTTAGCATAACCACCTCACAGCAAGAGGTTCTCCGGTTCAATCCTCATGCGTGAATCGGTGTACTTTCGTTGAAGGCTGTGCGTCAGGGCTGGTAACTCGGCACGTAAAAATCAACTACCAATCATTAGCAGACCGGAGTTCCGCTGTGGCGACCCCTAATCGGGAAAAGCTGAAAGAAACAACATATATAAATAGATATATAGATATTCCCAAGCATTCTTTGCACCTATGCGGGTGCCAGTGTGGTGCAGCGGTTAA
>NC_056745.1:97148518-97273518 GCF_019279795.1 Protopterus annectens | reverse complement strand
GCTTTGCTCTGCTCTGAAAAACTTTTATAAATATTGCTTAGCTGTCTTCCTCCTTCAGTTTGTCATTTACATGTGACATTATATTAGGACATTACTTTAAACAGAAATCTACTTCTTTTAAAAGAGTATGTATGTATGTATTAGCATTGTTATTATTATTATAGGTTCATAGGAGATTACTAGGCTAATGCCACAAGTGCTTTACAAGCCTAGCCAGTCTTATCCAGGTTTTACCCAATTTTCTATCCCTAGAGGAAAGATAAGGGTCACCAAAAGGGGTTTTGACTATTTTTACAGACTGTCTCTGTCCATAAGGGACATGGACGCCAACCCAGGAGTGAATTTGGGATTTCCCATCTATTGATCCAGATTGCACTTGAAGATGGTAAAGGAAGGGCTCTGCTTTACATGAATAGGAACCGATTCCAGAGGAGGGGCAATCTCTGGGACACATATCTGTTGCTCCAGTATGATCTATTCATGTCAGAGATCAGGTTTAAATCTTTGGAGTGGGTAAACCTTGTGCAGTTAGTTTTGCAGTTGTCCAACATTTCCATCAGGACTGAGTCAGAGACTACCTTGTAAGTCAGACACAGATTACTACTCAGTAATTGGTATGAAAATGAATACAGTAATAAGGCTTTTAATCAGTCTGCATAAGACATGTTGGCTATACCCTGTATTTTTTTGGTAAAAAACTTCTGAGGACACTCCAACTGTTGCAGGTGCCTGGTGAGGTACATACCAAAGGGTGTATTGTACTTGATTATTGGTCTGATGAGGGCAAAGTACAGTGGTACTATGACCCCCTTAGATCTGGATGCCATGCCCATATTATAAGCTGAGCCACTTAGAAAGGTTTCCTTACCATTGTTGGACACATGATGGTCAAAGTTCAGATTACTATCTATCTGAGCACCCAGATCTTTCAACAATGGGTCTACTCTTACGGAAGGGGGGGGGGTGCTATCAATGTTCTAATTTGCAGGGATATTTTATTTACCAAAGGGTATTATTATGCACTTCTTCACACTTAGTTTGAGGCGATGGCTCTGACACTATTCATTACTCTTTATCAGACCTTTCTGTAGGATATCAACATCATTTAGTGAGTCAGTGATGCCTCCGACTTGCAGTCATCAGCAGACCTGGTGAGCCAAAGGCCATCTACATTTGCTTTGAGATCTGAGAAGTATATCTCAAATATGATGATGCCCAGCTCTGAGCCCTGTGGTACTCCAATGGTGACTGGCCTCTTGCTGGATGTTAATTTCCCTACTCTAACAACATGTGTCCTACCCATGAGCCAGTTGGCTATCCATCTAGTAATATAGAGGTTTATACCCAGCTTTGTGAGTTTATCTGTAATACGCAAGTGGGATATTGTATAACATGCCTTGGCCAGGTCAAAGTAGGCAGTATGCACTATCTTACCTTCACCCATGGCCTTGGTGACCTTTTCAAAGAAGTTCACCAGACTGAGCAGACAGGACCTGCCCTTGATGAAGCCAAACTGGGTTGGGTCTAGTGTCTGAAGATTTCCTATGCCATTATTAATCAGGTTTCCATGATTATTCTTTCCATAGCCTTGCATATGAAGCTAGTCAGATTTCTGAATTTGTAGTTTCCTTGGTCAGTTAATGGCCCCCTTGTGCAGAGGGATGACTGTTCGCTGTCCTCAACTCTACCGGGACAAAGCCTATTTGGTGACTGTGGTTAAGTAGAGATCCAAGTACGTCTGCTAGCTCATGTTTCATGCTATTTAATAGGCACCCTGGGATTCCATTAGGGCCCACTGATGCCATGTTTCTAGCTTTAGAGAGTGCAGTGACAACCTGTTCTTTTGTGATAACAGGAAAGGCAATGGTAGGGGATATTTCATGGAGAGTGACCAAAGGTGATGAGGGGTGAAATTTGAGCTGAAGTTATCCATCAGCAGGTTTGCTGTTTCTTCTGGCTGAGTATAGATAACACCATCCACAGCCAACTCAGCACAATAATGGAAGGAAATGAATACAGAAAGATAGCTTGGCAGAGGTATTTGTGTTTTTCCATTCTGTTTTGCAGCTTTTTTAAATTTAGCTAACTATGCAAATATATTTTTAACAATGCCATCAACTCTGTAACAATTCTGATTATTGCTGATGCTTAGATTTTACTTTTTGTGTGCCTTTTTATGACTGTGGAGCATAATAAATGCAAAGAACTTGTTTAGTGAATAGTTTCACAGCCATAAATTCAAGTATTGCTATGTGGTATACAGAAACAGTATTCCAAGTGTAATCCTACCTATTTAAACATAGATTGTTATGTGGAACACAGACACAATATTCCAGAAGTAGTCATACTCATGTAAACATACCTGGTTCACAGGCATGGTATTCTACATGTAATCCTACCCGTGTTAAAAAGAATGACTATCAGGTACATAGACGTGATATTGCACAAGTAATTCTACTGATGTAAACAGAGATTGATAAAGGGTATACATAGACAGTATTCCACATGTCATCTTACTCCCACAAACAGGAAGTGATCCATGGAAAAAGACATGGAATTCCATGTGGAATGCTACCCAAATAAAGAGGTATTAAAACATTGTATACAGACACAATATTCCACATGTAATCCTACCCATGTAAACAATGATTGATATATGGTACCCAGGCACAGTATTCCACATGCTATCTTACTCATATAAATGGGGACTGATATATAATATACAGACACTGTCATCCACATGTAATCCTAGCTGTGTAAACAGGAATTGATCCATAGATAAAGACATGGAATTCCACATGTAATGTTACCCATCTATACATGTATTGAAACATGGTACAAAGACGCAATATTCCACATGTAATCCTACTCGTGTAAACAAGGACTGATATATGGTACCCAGACACAGTATTTCACATGATACCTTACCCATATAAACAGGGGCTGATGCAAGGAACACAGACACTGTATACCATATGTAATTTACCCAAGTAAACAGGCTAACCATGGTATACATATACAATATTCCACAAATAATGCTACCTATGTAAACAGGAATTGATACATTGTATACAGACACATTATTTTGCATGTAATCCACTTCATGTAAACAGGGACTGACATATGATACACAGACATTACAGTTCACATGTAATCCTGCCCTTGTAAATACATAATAATACATGGTAGGCAAGAATGGTACTGACATCTCCACTGACAATGACTGACACAAAAGGCACGTTAGGTAGTACTTTCCTACATACTGCAGTTTGCAATAATTTACAGGAAAATGAGAACATTAAAGCCAGTTAAATTTGCTGGAAGAAGCTTCAATTATGCTTTGCCCAGTAAAAATTAATCAGTTCTTATTTTTAGAAGAAATTCAACGGATTATTTTATCACTATGATGATGCGAGGGAAACTAATCTATTGCAACTGAATTAGTAACAGTCAACACAAACAGGTACGTATTTTAATACAAAACAGTTTGAAAGTAAAATCAAATAAAAAATGAAGTTTAAAACAAGCAAATATGCTGAAAAAACATGCTTAAATTCATATATATATATATATATATATATATATATATATATATATATATATATATATATATGGATGTATAGATATAAACAAATAACATACTACGATAGCCACTTTGTTGAATAGAGACACCTTCATGGGCCTCTGAAAACTAGACAAACCAGGCTGCTTCTACCATCAGTGAGGTATAACATTCCTAATGTTTGGTTACCTGATATTAGGTGATATTGAGAATCAATGGCACACAACAGAACGCTTCCTTGTGCAGCCTAGCATAGCACACAAACATAATGCAATTCATAGAGGTTGTCTGTGTGGCTTCACAAGTACATAATGCAGGGATTGGATTAGTATTTCATAGGCATGTGTAAATTCATCGGTGTGTGTGTGTGTGTGTGTGTGTGTATGTACTATGTTCTTCATCTGTAAATATGTTGTAAGTAATTGCTATGTAATCCAATGTAACTACTGTCTGTTTATTTTACTGTGGAGCTTTAAATGGACCTACGTCCAGTCGGACACTCCCGGTCAACAAATATAAATAAATAAAATAAAATAAATAAATGAGTGAGGTGTGTGTGTGTGTGTGTGTGTTTGTGTGTGTGTGTGTGTGTGTGTGTGTGTGTGTGTGTGTGTGTGTGTGTGTGTGTGTGTGTGTGTGTATGTATGAACATTAGGCTCCTGTGCATCATGAAGGACTTCTGCCTTTAAGAAGATGTGTATAGTGTCAGTTCATAAAAGCCCAAACTATGCAACTGCCAAGCAGAGCAAGGTAAGTGCATGTGGATATTAGCTCTGCTGCACCCAGTGACATCTGCAGGGAATTAAAAGCATACCCTTGTAGGTAATTTCCTGAGTGCACCAGAGTGCACCCCTGTAGCTCAGTACTTTGTGATTGTGATCTGTTCAATGGGGCTCTGTTTTGTAGTTGTTCTAACAGTTATTCATAGAAGTTCAAGAATTATTTCATGGGATTTAGTGACACTTTATGCATTTCTCTGAATCCCATTTTTTCCATGCAGTGCAAATCTACCACCCTGAGCAATCAGCTTTACTCTGCTCTGAAAAACTTTTATAAATATTGCTTAGCTGTCTTCCTCCTTTAGTTTGTCATTTACATGTGACATTATATTAGGACATTACTTTAAACAGAAATCTACTTCTTTTAAAAGAGTATGTATGTATGTATTAGCATTGTTATTATTATTATTATTATAGGTTCATAGGAGATTACTAGGCTAATGCCACAAGTGCCTTACAAGCCTAGCCAGTCTTATCCAGGTTTTACCCAATTTTCTATCCCTAGAGGAAAGATAAGGGTCACCAAAAGGGGTTTTGACTATTTTTACAGACTGTCTCTGCCCATAAGGGACATGGACGCCAACCCAGGAGTGAATTTGTGATTTCCCATCTATTGATCCAGATTGCACTTGAAGATGGTAAAGGAAGGGCTCTGCTTTACATGAATAGGAACCGATTCCAGAGGAGGGGCAATCTCTGGGACACATATCTGTTGCTCCAGCATGATCTGTTCATGTCAGAGATCAGGTTTAGATCTTTGGAGTGGGTAAACCTTGTGCAGTTAGTTTTACAGTTGTCCAACATTTCCATCAGGACTGAGTCAGAGACTGCCTTGTAAGTCAGACACAGATCACTACTCAGTAGTTGGTATGAAAATGAATACAGTAATAAGGCTTTTAATCAGTCTGCATAAGACATGTTGGCTATACCCTGTATTTTTTTGGTAAGAAACTTCTGAGGACACTCCAACTGTTGCAGGTGCCTGGTGAGGTACATACCAAAGGGTGTATTGTACTTGATTATTGGTCTGATGAGGGCAGAGTACAGTGGTACTATGACCCCCTTAGATCTGGATGCCATGCCCATATTATAAGCTGAGCCACTTAGAAAGGTTTCCTTACCATTGTTGGACACATGATGGTCAAAGTTCAGATTACTATCTATCTGAGCACCCAGATCTTTCAACAATGGGTCTACTCTTACGGAAGGGGGGGGGTGCTATCAATGTTCTAATTTGCAGGGATATTTTATTTACCAAAGGGTATTATTATGCACTTCTTCACACTTAGTTTGAGGCGATGGCTCTGACACTATTCATTACTCTTTATCAGACCTTTCTGTAGGATATCAACATCATTTAGTGAGTCAGTGATGCCTCCGACTTGCAGTCATCAGCAGACCTGGTCAGCCAAAGGCCATCTACATTTGCTTTGAGATCTGAGAAGTATATCTCAAATATGATGATGCCCAGCTCTGAGCCCTGTGGTACTCCAATGGTGACTGGCCTCTTGCTGGATGCTAATTTCCCTACTCTAACAACATGTGTCCTACCCATGAGCCATTTGGCTATCCATCTAGTAATATAGAGGTTTATACCCAGCTTTGTGAGTTTATCTGTAATACCCAAGTGGGATATTGTATAACATGCCTTGGCCAGGTCAAAGTAGGCAGTATGCACTATCTTACCTTCACCCATGGCCTTGGTGACCTTTTCAAAGAAGTTCACCAGACTGAGCAGACAGGACCTGCCCTTGATGAAGCCAAACTGCGTTGGGTCTAGTGTCTGAAGATTTCCTATGCCATTATTAACCAGGTTTCCATGATTATTCTTTCCATAGCCTTGCATATGAAGCTAGTCAGATTTCTGAATTTGTAGTTTCCTTGGTCAGTTAATGGCCCCCTTGTGCAGAGGGATGACTGTTCGCTGTCCTCAACTCTACCGGGACAAAGCCTATTTGGTGACTGTGGTTAAGTAGAGATCCAAGTACGTCTGCTAGCTCATGTTTCATGCTATTTAATAGGCACCCTGGGATTCCATTAGGGCCCACTGATGCCATGTTTCTAGCTTTAGAGAGTGCAGTGACAACCTGTTCTTTTGTGATAACAGGAAAGGCAATGGTAGGGGATATTTCATGGAGAGTGACCAAAGGTGATGAGGGGTGAAATTTGAGCTGAAGTTATCCATCAGCAGGTTTGCTGTTTCTTCTGGCTGAGTATAGATAACACCATCCACAGCCAACTCAGCACATTGTTGAATGTTTCCCTTTAGATTTCAGACATAACTAAAAATGCTTTGTGGCTATCCTTTGCTTGGGAGGCTATTTTAGTTTTGTATTTAGCTTTTGAAGACTTGACTGGTTCCCTGGTTTGCCTATTGAGTATAATGAGAGATTTTTTTCTTTGTCGTGCACCCACTTATTTCTATACAGGTATGTCTTCCTTCTGTTCTAGTCTATTTATGGTAGGTGTCCACCAGGTTGGCTTATTTTTCTGGCTAGGCCTGGGTTTAGTTTGGGCAGTTACTGCCATTTCTATGTTAAGTGGTTGTACAGGACATTCATGTATACGTCTGCATAGGCCTTCATATTTTTGGGGTTGGGGTGCTTTAAAATTACCTATGCTACCACTTAATAGAAGGTAATTTGCCTTGGAAAAGCTCTTTAGGGTTTTAGGATTTGATGGGGGTTCTACCAATACATTTATTTCAAAGGAGATAGATTTATGATATGATCTTACCAATGAGGGCATTACACTGGGGGGTGCACCACTCCCCCATGCTTGTGAGTACATTGTCAAGAATATTTGAGTCCCTAGTGGGAATTCAGACCAACTGTTCCAGAGCATTTGCATTGACAAAGTCCAGGAGTCTCTGAGCTTGCTTTACTATCCCCTACAGCTAAAATTCTGGAAAAATGCATTCACAAGCAGATACTCAATCACCTTCTTATAAATAACCTACTTGCCAACTGCCAACATAGCTTTAAACCTTTTCATAGTACTACCACTGCCCTGCTATCATTCACAAACTGTATCAACAACAACCGTAATAACAATAGACTATCATCTACAGTTTTCATTGACCTATCCAAAGCTTTTGATATGGTCAACCATCAACTTCTACTCCACACCCTTAAGTCTCTCTCCTTGGATTCTCTATCTTTGAAATGGTTTACATCTTACCTTGGCAATCGTCAGCAGGCCGTACTCTGGCAAAATGAACTATCCAATCACCTCCCAATCTCCCTCGGCATTCCACAGGGCTCTATTTTAGGCCCACTTTTATTTTCTATCTTCATAAATGACCTGCAATCTGAAATCCCATACTCCACCTGCATTCAGTACGCAGATGACTCTACATTAATCTGCTCTGCTTCCTCACCAACCGAACTTCAGTCAATTACTCAAAAAGCCTTTATCACTGTTGAACAATGGTTCTCCTACCGCTGCCTTCTCCTAAATCCCCAAAAAACTAAATTGCTACTTTTCACCCCAACCCAAAAGTCTTCCCCTGTACAGATAAATCTTATTTCTAATAATGGTACCCTTATCTCACCTGACCCTACCACTAAATTGCTAGGTATAACAATTGACAACAACCTAAACTTTGAGACACACATAAACAATACAATAAAATTAATTAATAAGAAACTAGGATCCCTCTATTGCATCAAACACTATCTTTCACCAGAAGCTAGCTCTGCCATAGCTCAAACTCACCTTTTATCCACTCTGCTCTATGCTGCTCCCATATATACTAATATCTCCAAAAACAACCTCAAGAAACTAGCAACTTCCTACAATAATATTGCTAGATTTGCTACAGGCTCTCCTTTCAGAACCCACCACTACTTAAATCTTACAACACTTAAACTGGCTTGAATTCCCTAACCAGCTTCAATTTTACCAACTTACTTTAGCCCACAAGACCTTGTATCAACCTAGCAACACTCCTATACTCTCTAGCCTTATCACACCTTATAACAACCTCAAAAATTTAAGTTCCTCAAACAAACTACTGATTAACACTACTAAATCAAACAACTTAGCAGGTGACTCCTTGTTCGCAAACTCTGTAGGAAAATTATGGAATAAACTTCTGACTGAAATCACAGCTCAGACTTCTCTGCTACTTTTTAAAAAAACATCTAAAATCACGTCTCAATAATCACTGGCTATGCACCTGCACTAACCCTGACTAATTTCTTCTCCCTCTAACTCATTCCCTCCCTTCCTTTATGTCTTCATATGAAATATTTACAATCTATCCTACGTACACTAATTATAAGCATTTTATGCATAAATTATCACTGCAACCTATGAACTGGAATACTATAAAAAAAAAAAAAAAAAAAAAAAAAGGGGGATTTCGTGTACTATCTTAAATTTCATAAATATTTTTTTTTCTTAACACTGTATAACTTCTTTTATGTAATTGTATTATTATGTATCTCTATGTGGAGCTTTTCTCCCCGGGCCTCTACTGAAAATGGACATGTATCCAGCTAGACCAGCCCGGTCAACAAATGTAAAATAAAAAAATAAATAAAATAAAATGTTAGTGGTTGTATGTTTCCCAGTTTATGGAGGGGTAGTTAAAATCACCCCTGAGTAGCATGTTGGGCTGAATGGTAAGTGATTCTAGTAACATCAGGTATGAAAATAAGTTTTCATGGTTCATTACTGGGGACTTGTAGCAAGCAAACAAATTGGGTTGGGATTTTGCCTATGGTCAGCTGGACATGTAGTAGCTCAAGTGAGTCATCATGCTTGACCAATCCAGAGGTGCGATTGTTTTATCTGTAAATGGAACTTCCTCATTTTGTTTTTCCAGTTATGATGGTGGCCTGAATATGTGATAGGTATTGTAGCCTTGCACTGCTAGAGTGTTTTCCACAGCATTGAATAATGTTTCTGTAACTGCACAGTCGTCAGCTTTCTCCGAGATGAGGAGAGTTTCAAGAGAGTGCAGTTTCTTGTTAAGACTCCTAGCATTGAGCTCTAGTACCTTCAGCTTGGCATTAGAAGAATTTGTTACATTGGCAGGTCTGTTGGTTTGGCACTGACTGAACAAGGCATTATGGGGATGGCTAATGCCTTGTCTAATATTCGAAAGCCCAGCAGCGACAAGTGCATGGTCTGCCGATTATGTTGTTCCAGGATAACAAATACTGGATCACCTTGGAATGACACCAGTAGCTAAGGCAATTATTGATGTCAATCATTTTCTGTTTGTATTACGGTATCATTCTTGGTGAGGGTTGAATGGTGTTCAATGCAAGGATCATACCAGCCTGCAACACATATTCAGAGAGGTCCATGTCGCTATTCATATAGTCCAGGGAGGTACGTACATCTCAGGTCATTCACACCCACATGGACTATGACTGAGTCATACTGGTACTTTTGGCTTAGTGACCTGAATGCCTTTGAAGTCTGGTGAATCCTGGCCCGTGACAGGCAGCTGACTGTAACCTTTTCTTTATCCAGCCTGTTGAGCAGGGCATTTGTGTGTCTCATAATGGAGTCTCCTGTGACCAAGATGTTTGAATGTGTGGTGTTTTGCCTTAGGGGGGCTTGCTTGTGAAGACACTGTAATATGCATTTTTATGTATGTAGTTGGTGCTCACTTGATTTTGTTTGCTTGTGATTTCTGAGGCAGAGTATAGGAAGCCTCTGAGATTTTGGTAGGTTACATGCGAGTACCCCCACATATGTGGATTTATGTGTCGAGACCTTATTTAGTGAGGGAAATGATGTACATGTGCTGACCGACTGTTTGTTTGATTTTTCAGTATGTGAGAGTCATGTCTCAATTTTCATGGTCTAACTACATCTCTCACATACTGTCTTTGTTTGTTTCATGATTAAGCGGTTGTCAGTATACATGAGACAATTGCTACATTTCCACAGGATGCCCATGTCAACCAGGCTGGCCACATAGATAGCAGGAAAGTGCCTATCCATGGTTTCAGGTTTTTTTTCTATGAGTTTAACCAGGGAGAAGAGTGGGGAGATTTAACTGGACTGGGATGATAGCACATGGATGAAGAACGGGTGCTATATTCAGTGTGAACTGCAGCTATCCGAGACAATGGTGCTCTGCATGCAACTCAGATGCGGGGGGGGGGGGGCTTGTGAATATTGCAGAGATAGTCATTCTAAAGTGAATTTTAACTTGATAGCATTTCCATCTATACAGAACACTACTAACTACCTCTGTGCAGACAGCAGTTTAGCACTAGCACTCGACTTATATAGAATCAGAAAAAACAAGTTTTACAACAGCAAACTACAGATCAGTTAGGAAAACACATAATAAGCTTTCAGCCAGCAGCCCCGAAATCAGAAAGGTTTTCTGTAAAACAATCAGAAAACCATCTTAATGTAAAAATGCTGGATTTAGAGCTCATTTGCAGGGAATTAACACAATCTAGACACTACTGCCCTGTAAAACTAGCAGCAGTGGAAAAAGTTAAGTTTTGAAACTCTAGTAATGTGTGAGACATAAATAATACAGGATTCTTATGAAATACAGTAAAAATAATCAGCAGAAGTGCAATATGATACTTAGTTTCATTCTTTTAGCAGCGGATGGCTTTAGATACAGCAGATTCTCTGTAACCCTCAGGAGAAGTAGCCAAACCAAGAGTAGTTCTGAGGAACTGAGCACTAACTCATGCAAACACTGGGCTTATATAGAATCAGAAAAACAAGTTTTACAACAGTAAGGCCTACGTACCAATCAGAAAAATACACAATAAGCTTTCAGCCAACAGCCTCCAACTAGGATACACTGCACTTCTGCCACAAGATTGCAATCAGAAAACCCTCTTAATGTAAAAATGCTGGTTTTAGAGCTCAATTGCAGGGAAACCACACAATCTAGACACTACTGCCCTGTAAAACTAGCAGCAGTGGAAAAGGTTCAGCTTTGAAACTCTAGTAATGTGTGAGACATAAATAATACCGGATTCTTATGAAATACAGTAAAAATAATCAGCAGAAGTGCAAAATGATACTTAGTTTCATTCTTTTAGCAGCAGATGGCATTAGATACAGCAGATTCTCTGTAACTTTCATGCAGAGTAGCCAAATTAAGAACAGCTCTGAGGAATCAAGCAGTTACCAATTTATGAGGTATTATGGCAATTTGTTTTGCAAGTTTCAAGTATTTTGGATGCACGCTGTGTTACTTATTTTCGCTGTTAGTTATGTGGAAATAGTTGCTCAGTGGCAAACATGTCTAAGTCACTAAAGTTTTGCTGCTGTTTTTGCCATTGATATGCACCCTCAGCATGTACTTTGTAAGAAAATTAAGTGAAAAAATATATACAAAATTATGTCTTCCTAAGTTGCACAAAGAAAATGACATCTCTTGACTGCAGTCTTAAAGCATGCATTCTTGCTACTTCAAAATTCAAACATGCATTTTTGCTATAGCTGAAGATCCTCTTACAAACATGATTTTGGATTTAGTTTGACAAGCAGCTGATGGAAAAGGTCAATGTTTGCCTGTATTACACAGCAAATAGCACATAAGAATGTAGGTCCGGATTTAGAAAAGTTTGCACATCATGGTAAGTGAAACTGCTTGAAGAACGGCCATGTGTGGAGTATGTGCAATTCACAGAAACAAACTCGCTGCCATCACCAGGCCTAAGAGTAGTCAAGACACATTTTGCCCATGATTTAGTTTAGAATTGAAAATATGTCCGTGGCCTCCACTTCCAACCTTTTTTAGTGTACAGAGTATCTAACTGCTTATTAGCTCATTGCCTCAGTATCTTGACTTTGTACTACCTGCCTCTGCCTTCCAAGACCAATACCACTGTCTGCTCACTGAGTGGCTCCCCTAAAACCTCTACAGCACTCTATCTTGGCCAACAACATGCTTTTTTAATTCAGTTTGGGTTAATTCATAATATCATACTCTCCAGAATCAAAACCATGCACTGTATTTTCAAAGTCCTCCAGCATATGCTTCAGCTTCTTTGGATCAGGTAAATTTACTGTTGTTAATTTCTGCTTGCTGTCCATCTTATGATGCATGGGTATTCTGGCCTGCTGTCCTCAATATATGGTTTTAGGTCTGCTTTTGGGGGCTATCAAGTTTCCTTGCCCTTCCCACAGCAGCTTAACTTGAATAAGGCTAAATTGCTTTGCTCTTCCTTGCCCCAGGTTACGACTCCTTATTTCTGATTGGACTTGTAGTACCTCACTAACCCCTGTACAAGGCATAAATGCTCGGTCTTGGTCATGAATGCTTATAACTTGGTGACATCTTCAACCAGTTCTGCAGAAAAACAATCAATTACACATTAACACAATCCACAGTAACACCACACAGTATCACAAGTGCACAGTTTTAAGTGTAGCAATCATTTCAGGGCTTACCCCCTTTCTCTTTCCTTAGTGCCCCAAAACCTCATATGGTAAATACTGTGCAAGCAGTAATACCTAACAAGGTGGGCAGTATAGGGAGAATGTCCAAGGGAGTTGTGAGATGCAGCACTCCAGGGGGCTCAGTATTAACCTGCAGTGCTCCGCTAACTACAGCTGGGTTGTACTTTTATTTTATTTCATTTTTATTTGTAGACCATGGTTGAGTACTGATCCTTTTGGTTCTATTTCAGCCTCTGCATGGGGTAGTAATATAAATGACCAAAATGTGAAGATTATAATGCAGGTTATGAAAATTTGCAATAAGAAGAACAAATGCATATAAAGAATTATCCAATAATGTCTGCAGTTCAACAATGTGACATGTAAGATGACACTGAAGCTTAACAGCCATATCTGCAGATACTTACATTAATCTGGACCGTAGAAATGTGTAGCTTGGTTATTGTGTGGAGTGGGTGGGATTGTATATATATATATATATATATATATATATATATATATATATATATATATATCTATATATATATATATATATATATATTATATAGGGTCAGAACAGTAGAAGACTGCTGTAAGATGTATTCATGTCATCTTGCCTGTTATAGATGCAATTAGGTAGCAGTAAAGGTTTAAATTGTTTTCAAACTATGGAGTAATTAGGTTATGATTGTGCTGCTAAGGCTTCTGCTATGTTATTTAATTTTTCTCCCTGAAATCCAGAGAGCTGTTTGAATCCATTATGTAAAGTGATACAGCTCTACACAGAAAGGGTCCTTGATATGAGAAACTATATTTGATGCATTTTTTCCTGTGAATTGGGTTCTCACATATGTTTTGCCAGTAACTCTTTAACCATATAATTACAAAGAGACTTTTTTACACTTATGCTTATCCCTGACACACCAGCTGCTACATATTTGCCCATGGCTCCTAGCTATATAGCTCCCCTTCAATCCCGAAACCACACCTGTAACATTATACATTTTGCTTAAAAATTCTAACTTCTTATCCTAATACATTTTGCAGACCTTTGGCCAGGGAGATCTTAATTCACTGTATGATCTGGGTTATGTAGCACTGACAGATTCAAGTTCTGCCCACAGTGTAGTAGTCACTGAATTTTTGTATCATGTCAGACCATTCCTTCCTTTATTAATGAATATTGCAATTATGAATAGGGGTGCTAGTCTAGGTAAATTTGGAGGACACAAAGGAACCAAAGTGTCTGTGAGGCTTAAGTAACTGCATGCATGTTGTTTTAAGCCTCAACTGCACCTATTTATTTCTGCAATGCAAGGTAAAAGCTTGTTAAAATGCGAAGAACCATGTGCCAATTACTGTGCAGTTTACATTTACTTTCTGTGCACTGCTAAATGTTTTTTACTTAGGACAAGTACTTCCTGAAGAAAAAAGTTTAAACCAGGAAATGGAGACAGGAAAGAAAGAATGACCAGAGGCTCATCTGGTCTAACAGACCTACATGTTGCTTCTGCAGCAACACACTTAACCACATACATTCTAAAAGATCGTATATCTTAATATAGGATTATTTTAAACAAACAATTTGCTCACTCCTTTTAATCCATGCAGTATAACTTCTACCTTCCAGGCCAAACCCCTGAAAAATTATTAATAGGTAGAAAGATAGTTAAGTAGGTAGATCGAGGTAGAAAGATTTATAGATCAAGAGATGCACAGATAAATAGATAGTCTAGCAATGTATATATATATATATATATATATATATATATATATATATATATATATATATATATATATATACACACACACACACACACACACACACATATATATATATATATATATATATATATATATATATATATATATATATATATATATATATATATATATATACATACATACATTGTATATGCATACTGTATGAGAGGTGGCTGAAAGGCTGATATAGATGGGGGTGTTTATGTGAGGTGCAAGAAGTTCATAGGTATTTACTAGGCTAATGACTACAAGGGCCTTTTTTAAGCCTAGCCATACATCCCAAATGTCTGACAAGTTCTGGTACCGTTGATAAGTGTAAGCATGGCCCTGAGAGATGAACCATTTACAGGTTACCTATGTCCATTAGAGACATAGGTGCCAAACCAGGGATGAATTTCTGGTCTCCCATCCAATTGTCCAAGTTGCACTTGAATTGGGCTAGGGAGGAAATCCGCTTCACAAGGATGGGGAGCCTGTTCCATAGGCACACTTGACTTACCTCAACTTTGAAATCCTGTAATTCTGAAAAATTGGATTCTTTTTTCACAACTTTATATAAACTGCAGCAAACTCAAATGTAGATCAAGGGTAGGGCCGGGTAGTGATGGTGGTGCAGTGACACAGAGGGGTAGGGGTGGTGGCCATGCCATGACACAGAGGAGTAGGTAACAGTGACAGTGCCATGACACAGTGGAGTAGGGATTAGTGGTGGCAGTGCCATGATACAGATGGGTACTGGGTAGCTGTGGCTGTACCATGACATATAGAGGTAGGTGTAGGGTAGTGCAAGCAGTGCCATAATACAGAGGGTAGGGGGTAGTGGTAGCAGTGCCATGATGCAGAGGGGTACTAGGTAGTTGTGGCAGTGCAATGACAGAGAGGGGTAGGGTTAGTGAGAGCAGTGCCATAACACATAGGGGTAGGGGTAGTGGAGGGAGTGTCATAACACAGAGAGTTAGGGGTGGCAGTGTCGTGGCACAGAGGGATTGGAGATAGTGGTGGCAGTGCCATGACACAGTGGGATAGGTGGTAGTGGTGGCAGTACCATGACTCTGTGGAGTAGGGTGTACACTGATATATTTTTTATGACAGATAACAAGGAGAATATGTCATTTAAATGAAGACTTGTATTTCCTTGATTGTCCTAGTCACTTCTTTCACATGTTTTGATGAATGTTCTAAACAGTTCATTGTTGCTTGAAAGCCAGTAGCATGACATTCATGTTTCAGGGCCTCAGATAGTTTCTTTACTGAGAATTATAAAGATAACTTAACAAGTAGGATGTTTAGTTTAATGCCTGATAGCATGTGTTTTACTAGATAAATATTACTTTACTTGCTTCACTGTTTCCTGCATTTCTGTTTCCAGCTTTTTGTTTCTCTAGCACTGACAAATTTATTTCCATTGGTGTGAACTGTGTGTCATAAGGATTATTGCACATGTAGAAAAAATGTACTAACCAGGAAAAAAAAAAAAAAAAAACAATGCACTTTGACAGTTTATTGAAATCCATCCAAATGAAACAAAAATGCAGTTCACACAAGGTGTCACATGAGTAGTTGTCTCCGAACAATCATGAATCAGCAGCTCCTATTTTACAGCAGTCAGTCTGGCATTTTAAGAAATGCGGTACTAATGCCTTGCTTTGCATACTGTGTAAAGTATCATTGAGGGTATGAGCATGGTATAAACTGAGAAAAGATCTTTTAGGATGTATAGCAATGCATAAAGGTTGTAAAATGTTTACATCGACTTGGTCTTACCTCTTGTAGTATGGGATTCAGAGAGATTCTTGACAGAAGTGCTAACTGGCTAACGCAGGTATACCAATTATTCTGACAGCATAAATATCTGCATCAGAGACATGGTAAAGCTGCACAAAGGTATCACCTCATTAGCATCAAATGACCATGTCTCTGAATCAAACCATGTTCTGTCTTACCGAACTATGCTAGTGTTCTCCCTACTAGCCCCATGCATCTCGGTATCACAGGCATCATCCAGCATGCACATGTACTACCACATGTGCACACACACACACACACACACACACACACACACACACACACACACACACACTCACAGACATGAAAATAACACAGACACACACACATACACACACACTGACACCCATACATACACACAAACTTACAGACATGCACATACACACACACACACACACACACACACACACACACACACACACACACACACACATACACGCACACACACACACACACACACACACACACACACACACACACACACACACACACACACACACACACACACACACACACATTCATCTATGCAGCTGTCTTTCTGCCCCTACAGACACACACACACTCACTCACTCACACACACACACACACACACACACACACACACACACACACACACACACTCACACATTCATCTATGCAGCTGTCTTATTGTCCCTACAGACACACACACACACACACACACACACACACACGCACACACACATACACACATTCATCTATGCAGCCATCTTTCTGCCCATACAGACACACACACACACTCACACATTCATCTATGCAGCTGTCTTATTGCCCCTACAGACACACACACACACACGCACACACACGCACACACACACACACACACACACACACACACACACACACACACACACACACACACACACACATTCAACTATGCAGCTATCTTTCTGCCCCTACAGACATACACTCATATACACACACACACATACACACACACACACACACACACACACACACACACACACACACACACACACACACACACACATCTATGCAGCTGTCTTTCTGCCCCTACAGACAGACACACACATTCATCTCTGCAGCTGTCTTTCTGCTCCTACAGACACACACACACACGCACACACACACACACACACACACACACACACACACACACACACACACACACACACACACACACACACACACATACACACACACACACACACACATTCATCTATGCAGCCCTCTTTCTGCCCCTACAGGCAACAGACACACACACACACACACACACACACACACACACACACACACACACACACACACACACACACACATTCATGTATGCAGCTGTCTTTCTGCCCCTACACACACACACACACACACACACACACACACACACACACACACACACAGAGGAAAGGTTCCATGATACTAACTTGTAGATATAGCATAAGCCACAGTAATTACATAGGGTGAGTGGGTGAATACCATCAGAACACAGTGTTCACATTTTCCTCCTATAGGGTGAGTGGGTGAATACCATCAGAAGACAGTGTTCACATTTTCCTCCTCATGTGAAAGTTTACATAGTAGAGTAATTCACAGAGTTGCTCTTTAGTGTTATTCTGAAGCCAGAACTATTTCTGGGTGGGAAATGGCAATGCATCTGTAATTTGCATTAATTGATCTCCTGGACTGCTGCATTTGCATGCAGCTTCATCTGTGAGAGCTCCCTTCACATTACAGCCTGTTTCAGTGTAAGGCCAGAGTGGAAAAGCTTTGAATTGCTTAGGCTTATATGCAAAAACCTTCAAAGTTAAGGCTTCTGCATAATAGGTTCATAGGTTGGTACTAGGCTATTGGCCCTAGGGCCTATACAAGCTTAGCCATAACAATTCCCTGGATATTTCTTCCCACAATATTTACTTCTTTGGACCCCTGTCTAGCAAGAAGACTGACATGATCCCCGGGGTGAATTTCCTGTCTCCCATCCAATCATCGAGGTTCCTTTTGAAGAGGGCCAAGGAGGCACTCTGCTTGACATGTATGGGCAGTCTATTCCAGAGTATGGGGAGTCTCTGGGTGAGGAACCTATCCCTCCAGCATGTTTTGTTTATTGTGATGACAAGGTTTAGATCCCTGGAGCATGTGGCTCTGAGGGATTGGGATTTCTTTAAGTGGAGCATGTCCAACAGCTCAGGGTTTGACATGGCCTTGTATGTTAAGCAGAGATCGTCTCTGAGTAGAAGATATGCCACAGAGTATAGCTGGAGTTTTTTTAGATGGTCAGCATATGGCATCTGCTTTAGGCCTGTGATTCTTTTAGTGAGGTATTTCTGTGGCCTTTCCAGCTGTTGCAGCTGTCTTGTGACGTACATACCAAACGGGGCATTATACTCTATAATGAGTCTAATGAGGGATGAGTACAGTGGGACAATGACTTCCTTTTTTCTGAATGAAAAGCCCTTAGTGATGAGGTGTGCCATACAGAAGGATTTCCTGACTGTTGTGGCAATGTGGTTATCGAAACTGAGACCACTGTCCACCTGTGTCTCTAAGTCTCTCATCACACTTTCGATGTTTAGTGTCCTGCCACCTATGTGGTAATTCATGGGTACATGTTTTTTTCCAAAGGGGATAAATATCCATTTATTGGCATTAAGCTTGAGCGCATGGCTCTGGCACCAGGCATCTGTTTCTGTAAGGCCCTTTTGTAGAATATACACATCATTTGGGGATTCAATAATGGGTCCCAGTTTGCAGTCATTTGCGAACTTTGTTAGCCAGAGTCCCTTAGTGTTGGCCTGTACTTTCTGAATCCTAGAGGTGATTTTTGACATAGCGTACAGGATATTCTCCTTTCTGATTAAATTTTGGCATAAAGAAGATGAAAGTGCTAAATGTGTTAGTAAATTTGGAAGACCTGTTCCATTTTCAGAATATTTTAAGTTCATCTTCCATGCTTTTCACCTGTTTTTATAGTGTTTTTTACCATGAAACAATAAAGCTGAGTGAGAAAATTACATTCAGAGGTTTGGATGGAATTATTTGCTTTTACATAATTGCAGCTGCTGATTACTGGTAATACCAGCCACCAATAAAGCCTCAAATAAAAATAAAAATACGTATTTTTTTGGCTATTGGGGGGAAAAAACACTGGAAATGATCTATGAAATCTTTTAGTTTTGAATCAATTTACATTTTGTAATAGTAGCAATTTATTGTAATAGAAGTCTTTTCCATGAAATATTTCTGAAATTTAAACTAATGTAATTCAGGAACACATTTTTCTGCCCACTAATTTATTTAAGTCTCCAGAACAAAACACATTGCAATGAAACTAAAATTTAAATAAAACTGTTTCAAGCTCAATTAAATAAAACAGTACCTTCATATGGTGCCATGTGATATCGAGGAACTCATAAAACATTAAATTTGTACTGAAAAGAAATTATACTGGCCTTTTTTTATGGGGGGGGGGTATTCCAAATCACATTTTGGATAATAGGGAGTTAAAAAATAACTCAGGTATCAAACAAAAGGAGAACTGCTGTGATAACTTAAGATACCATAATTTCTCTATGGCATAATTATGAAAGTTCTTAAAATAATGTTAACCAACTAGAAATGTAAAGGGAGACTCCTCCTTCTACTTTAATTAATGTCATCTCAGTCATATCTTCTAACTTGTCAATTCACATAAATGTTATTTGCTGCCCAGAAACTCCTCAGTGTCTTTCAAACTGTATCGGACATGTTCTGAAGCAAATGTAAATAACAAACTTTTGAGTTATACATAACCCCCTCACCATATACAACACAAAATTATATATTTTTGGTGCAAAAATGTACTAGTTTCATATTGTATTCTGTTGATAAGGATGCCCCTCTTCAAATTTTCCTTGTAACAGAAAACTTTTGTCATAACATCATGAAAGACTGAATGACAATGCCTCAGTAAATAAATTATTGTATAGGCTACTGAATTCCCATGCCCATCAGCAGGAGTTTCTTGCTTCCTGAAAGGACAATTTACAGCTGAAACAGCTTATATTGCTTACATTGCAAATTAACAAATGTGACGATGTAACACCAGAACCACAATGTAGGCAAGAAGGTGATCTTCTAAAGAAATTAAGCTGTTTTAATTACCCATGATGCTTTAGAAATGCATGCAAATCTTTGCCCACTTCCTACTGTGACATCATTTTGTGGATGTGGTTAAAAACAGAAAACTGAGTAAAGAATGAAGTTAAAATATCAAACAACACACCTGTATCTCAAAACTTTTCTGTTTAAGTCACAGAAGAGGTTCATGTCCCTGAAATGAGTATTTCTAATGCCATTTTTTTACTTGTAGATGTGAGAAGTCATGATGAAGAAGTTCCAGAAATTCTTGTACACATGATCAGTGACTTCATTACCCTCAGTAGTCAGTGTCTTATAGAGTCATCTGTGAGGATTTGTGTTCAGCATTCTGAGCCAGGAAAGACTCAACTCTCCACCTATCCAGAAAACAAATGGTCAGCAGATACACAAATAAATGAGCTAAACCTTCAGCAACAAATAAATAAGACATGTCATGATAAATTCAATACCCCTCCAGAACAAATTTCCATAACATGTCAAACAGAGTAATACCCTTGGATGGTCAGAGACAAAATTTCCCCGGTCTGCCTTGTGTTATCTCTCTCGAGGTTGGAGGGAACTGCCGAATATGGCTTATTGACTTGACTTGTTATTGTGTATAGACTGCTGAATGTGTAAACATGATTGTTCCAGGAGGAGGAGCTGGCCAGATTGTTGAATAGAAAATCTTGTGTACAAATATGAGCTATAAAAAGAAGACAGCTGTTAATGCTAGCATACATATACTGTAGTTGGAGACACAATGATGTGTCCTGTCACGCTGGCTGGCTGCTTACCTCATGATTCTAGTGTATGCTTGCTAGCACTAGTTTTATAGAGTACAGGTGGCTGCAGTCCTGTTAATAGATGTGAAGTGTACAGTTGTGAGGCTAACAGGTAAAACATGGAAGCTGGTAATCTGGCACTTCAGAAAAGGAATGATCTGTCGCTTTACAGCCTAGTAAGGGTCCGACTGGTTCTGGTCAAAGCATAAGCCACATGTTTATCCACCCTGTGGTATTTACCATGGATACAACCAGGACTACTTTATTCAGCTAACTTCTTTAATGGAATTTATGTCTCGGGAGCTGATCTTAAGGGTCGTATTTCCTTATGTACTGTAAAGATCTCTGAAAGTGGTGGATTTATGTCTCAGGAGCTGATGTTAAGGGTTGTATTTATTCCTATACTGTAAGGATCTCTGATAGTGGTGGATTTATGTTTTGGCAGCTGATGTTAAGGGTTGTATTTATCCGTGTACTGTAAGGATCTCTGATAGTGGTGGATTTATGTCTCTGGAGCTGCTGTTAAGGGTTGAATTAACTCATGTACTGTAAAGATCTCTGAAAGTGGGGGATTTATGTCTCAGGAGCTGATGTTAAGGGTTGTATTTACTCATGTACTGTAAGGATCTCTGATAGTGGTGGATTTACATCTCAAGAGCTGATGTTAAGGGTTGTATTTATTCCTGCACTGTAAGGATCTCTGATAGTGGTGGATTTATGTTTTGGCAGCTGATGTTAAGGGTTTTATTTATTCGTGTACTGTAAGGATCTCTGATAGTGGTCGATTTATGTCTCTGGAGCTGATGTTAAGGGTTATATTAACTTGTATACTGTAAAGATCCCGGATAGTGGTGGATTTATGTCTCAGGACCTGATGTTAAGGATTGTATTTACTCATGTACTGTAAAGATCTCTGATAGTGGTAGATTTATGTCTCAGGAGCTAATGTTAAGGATTGCATTTACTTGTGCACTGGAAGGATCCCTGCTAATGGTATATTTATGCCTCTGGAGCTAATGTTTAGGGTTGTATTTACTTATGTACTGCAAGGATATCTGATAGTGGTGGATTTATATCTCAGAAGCCAGTGTTAAGGGTTGTATTTCTTCATGTACCATAAGAATCACTGATAGTGGTGGATTTATGTCTCAGGAGCTGATCTTAAGGGTTGTATTTACTCGTGTATCATAAGAATCACTGAGAGAGGTGGATCTATGTCTTGGGAGCTGATGTTAAGAGTTCTACTTACTCGTGTACTGTAAGGATCCCTGATAGTGGTGGAGTAAGGTCTCGGGAGCTGATGTTAAGGGTTGTATTTACTTGTGTCATTTAAGGATCTCTGAGAGTGGTGGATTTATGTCTTGGGAGTTGATGTTAAGAGTTGTATTTACTTGTGAAGTTTTAGGATCCCTTATAGTGCTGGTTGTACATTTTGGGAGCTGATGTTAAGGGCTGTAGTTACTCCTGTACTGTAACAATATCTGATAGTGGTGGATTTATGTCTCAGGAGCTGATGTTAAATGTTATGTTTACTCATGTACTGTAAGGATCCCTGATAGTGGTGGATTTATTTCTCGGGAGCTGATGTTAAGGGTTCTATTTACTTGTGTACTGTAAGGATCCCTGATAGTGGTGAATTTATGTCTCGGGAGCTGATGTTAAGGGTTGTATTTACTCTTGTCATTTAAGGATCTCTGATAGTGGTGGCTGAATGGTTCTTACATAATCCTTATTAGAAGTAAACAATATTGCTTTGGTTTAACTATCATTAAGATACTGCCTCAAAGTACTGACTAATAGCTACTGTGAATTACAGCAGGATTGTAAAAATCATGCCTTTTGTGAAGATGATAGTGGAGTCATCCACTTAGTGGATAAATTATTGTATTCTTACAGTGCTGAAACATATCATTAACAAAAGGACCTATTATTAACCCTTGAGGTCAAGGCTGAAGCATTGATAACATTCCGACTGCCTGACTTATGTTGTCGTTATAGTTTAGCCTTAATGCAGCACTAGTAGTGAGACCAGCTGTATAAAAGATCTCCACTACCCTACCATGATGGGTTGTGTCAGGTAACTTTGAGAGACATAAGAAGGATGATATAACGATTGTTTATAAAATCAGGTTGATCTGGATGTAGTTTATAACCTCCAGAAGAATGTATCATGTCCACATTTTGGTCTGAAGCCATGACTCTTATCTGTAATGATACTGGATTCTGCTAGATGCTGCAATAACTGAATAAGCCCACTTTCTAGGCCTTTTGATAGATATGGTGGCTGAGGTGTAAGACCATAGTTATGTCATGTGATGGCGGACCCACTTTTATGAAGTGCCCCAAGAAGTACGTAAACTGATAGGATGGAGTGATATAAAGAGATCATAACAGGAAATGCCTGTTTAAGACAACTGCAGGGGTATGACAAAAAGTAGTGCGCACAGATTTATACAGAATCTACCGGAATTGTCTAGAAAATAAAAATGATGTGTCATGGCAGAGACCATCTAATAATATGTCTTTCAGTCATTAATCATGGCTTTTTTTGACAAAACTTATAACTGAGTGGAAAACTCTGTGATGCCCCACTATAGCTAAACTAGAGGAAAGGAAGAGGGTAGTGATACATGACCAAGTAAATGGTCAGTACTGTTGCCACATTTTTCTAGGGTTGTTGCCATTAATGGTGTTGTTGACCAGGGCAGAAATTTGCTTTACTGAAAAATGTAGCATTCTTGACTCAGGTATTATGTGCAATGAATTCGACATGCTCGTATTCCTCAAATGATCTCTGCATGTCATCGCTACTCTTATGTCAAGGAAAATCCAAAAACAATTTATATGCCTTACATATCTCCATTGTAGACTTGCCCTGCTGTTTATCACAATTAGAAACACGCATACCCTTTAACCCTACAGTGTGCTCAGCATTTCCAGTACCAAAACCTCCTAATGATGTTACTCATCTGTATGTGTAATATATCTATGTCTATGTTTAGATCTATATCTATAGTTGTATCTATGTGGATCAACTGAAAATGGTTGACCCTACCATTGGCCAACATCTGTTTAGCCAATAAATTTGATTGACTAAAGAGATGGTCAACCAGTATGCGAAATGGCAAAATTAGTGGGGTAGAGGAATATGCCCTTTCTCCAAGATTATGAATTCTTGGAGTTAGTATATATAATTTTCAGGAGATGTAGGAGGGAGGCACTGTTTTATTATTATTTTTAATATGATGGTTTGCATGCTCCAAGACTGTCAGTTCACAGATGTGTGATGGTGTGTCTAAATTTGTAAAGCTGACATTTTGTTGTCAGCTTTGTAAACTCTGATATTTACCAGGTAGTCTAGTTTACATATTATTTTTCCTATAATACTTGGATTGTTACTATTTTATCTTTCAAGGTATTATATTTCCAATTCTATTCCATTGTTATTTGACATTTAAGATTAGAAATGACACATTTTTATAAGATACTATTTTTTAGATGATGATGTACTGACCGTTAACATGTCAATACGATGTGCGGCTTGTGCTTTGTAAATAAGCAGCATTAAGTTTACTGGATGACACCAGCACCCACTTTTTACACGTTCTTATGTTTTTATTTCATTTGAATTCAGATGGCGTTTTATGCCGCCCAGTATCTGTCATAGTTCGTTTAGCCTCATTTTGTTGCAAATAAAGTTCTTGAGACTGAATTTAATATCTTTTTGTGAAATATGTCCGTTTAGACTATGATTTATTGATCGTTAATATGCTGTTATATTGCATGGCCTCTGTTTTGCAAGTATGTAGTATTAGATCAATTTAGCTACAAGGGCAATATTTTTTAACTATTTTTATGTTTTTAAAATGTTATTTAACTTGAAAATAGCTGGCATTTCTTTGATCAGGCCTGTGCTGTTTAGTACTTGTCAGAGTTTCAACTTTATTGTTGATGTGATAACTTTGGCTGAAATAAATGCTAGATAGTTGGATATGATCTCTAGATCACAATGTTTATTATTTTATATAAATTGTTTTACTACTTGTCACTTGCGACAGTTTTTACGTATTTGATTACTGCTTAATTGGATGTGAAGTATTCAGGTGTTTAATTCTGATTGGATAATGTCTTATTTTAAATTTGCAATGTATTATTTTCATTTGTATTGTCTGAGGAAGTGTTGTATTGCACAACGCGAAAGCGCTTACAATTTAATAAACACTATTTTTTTATTTTTACTTTTGCCCTCGCATGTCTGCTCTTTCCTTATGTTTTTTCTCCATTGATATTTAGGTGTTTCTTTCAATTTCACTATGCCTTCTAAATATATATATATATATATATATATATATATATATATATATATATATATGGGTCTACTTTGATTCACTCAAAACTCATTTCACTGAATTTCAAAACACTCACCCAAATCGTTGAAAGCTCAAATCACTGAAAACTTATTTCACTGAGTCAGATTTCACTGAATGTAAATACTGTTGGACATATAAAATGGATATGCCCTTTTCCTCCACTGTAGTGTGATCCTGGAGTTAGTATATATAGTTAGGGGGTGTGGAGGTCATAGCCCCCCACATTGGGGGGGTATAGCCTCCCACCTACTTTTGGTTTTATACTGTTAGCTTTCAGTGAAATGAGATTCATAAATATAAAAGCTATGCCCCCCACACACCCCCAATTATATATACTAACTCCCAAGATTGCACTACAGTGGGGAAAAGGGCACTTTTCATTTCACTTTTTGTAGATTGCATGCATTGTTTTAATGCATTAAAGTGTCATTTAGATCCTGTTATAAAGTTATATGTTTTACCTCCAAAGTCTGTCACATTACCATTTTCACTGTAAAATCCTACAATTACATGAAGCATTCCTTTCTGTCATTTTCACAAAATATAAATGAATCATGTCCAGCCAGAATTCCAAATAAATATATAAGCATAAATAAAAGGAAAGTTACTGTTTTTGAAAAAAGAGAGAAATTATCACAAAGAGTTAATAGTATTATATTGCAGGGGTAATGCTGTGTAACCCCTTCAGATATGTGGGAGTCCATGAGATGTCAAGCTTTCTTCACATAAAACATTTTTTGTGAAAGTCTTTTCTGCATTCTGTATTCACAAAACTGAAAGCTTTGTCCGATACTGAAAAGAATGTCCCAGACTTCTAAATTATTTTTAATGTATTTTGAAGACATTCCATTTCCTGTTATCTTAAAGCTGTCGTTTTGTTTGAATGTGAAAACTGTGTTACCTTTGGTATATTTAGCAAGGTTAATTTTAAGGTACACTGCTGATGCAGAGTAGGGAATTGCTTACTCTACCTGTCTAAAGGTACATTGCAAATGAAGAACTGGTCTTGCTGTAAAATTTCCATTGACGTTTATGGGTGATGTTTTTTACCTTCTGATATCAATTTCTCAAAAATGGTGCGATACAATCACCAAAATACCAAGGGAATCACAAACTATGTTGGAAAACTGTCCATTTTTTCTAAATGATATAAGAAAATAGAAGATACAAAAGGCAACCGAGTCATGAGACCATTTCTGCCAAGACATCCTTAGGCCTTGTCTCTCTTTAGTACTCAATAAAGAATCAACAGTCAAAAAAGAATGTAATTCCTTTAATTAAAATCAATGCAGAAAGTGCTTTTGTCCCTAAAAGAGACTTCAGCAGACTGATTGAACTGTAAGGGGCGGATGCACTGTCTGGATTTTAATTAAAGGAATTACATGGTTTTTTTATTCAGTTTTTGCTTAATACATTTATTTGTCTGCTTTCGGAAGTAATTGCTTTGTCTCTTTAGTACTCCACAGATATTCTGTCAGTACATAGACAGTGCTATACCACCACAATTGTTTTGGGAACAGTTCATTTATATAATGAATGTGTATGTGTGTGTGTGCATGTGTGCGTGTGTGCGTGCGTGTGTGTGTGTGTGTGTGTGTGTGTGTGTGTGTGTGTGTGTGTGAGAGCATGTACCTGTGCACTCATGCAAATTTCTGGATACATCATGCGTTTTCTCAGCTGCTATGATTTATGCATAACACTATGATTTTTGTCCTCAAATATACCCTTTGTCCTCATAAATCTATTGGTGCTCCTAATAATGTCAGACCTGTTTATCGGTACATACTTTGTTAAAAAAAAAACAAAATAAATACAGAGATTTATTATCATTAGCTATAAAGATTCTAGTTGATAAAGACTTTCTGATTCTTTGCTTTGATTTTTAAATGCCAGCACTATATTGAGAGGTGTGGTATACATTATTATTATTATTATTATTAATATTATTATTACCTTTATGCAAACAAAGCACTGATAATAATTACTGTCCATAACATGCTCAAGTGCACCATATTAGGTTCCACAATAACAACAGTATCTCATAATGGCAGAGGTGCCACGTAATGATTTCTGGATCTCCTAGTCAAGGCATACTAATACATGGATGTAAACTGTCAAAAATGCCAGAGTAGCATTGTCATTTTATAATGACTTATTCATCTGCCACATTGTTTAATTTACACACAACAGTTTCCAAATGACAAATGGGAAATATCACATGCAGAATGCCTTAAAAGTCTTTAAGAATGAAATGTGGTTTGTTTAAATGTAAAGGAGTGCAGGCACATCATTTAATGGGGAGCTAGGATTTTTCCTGAACTTCATTTTATGACTCAAGATTAAGAGAGGTGAATAACTCCATATGAGCAAGTCTGAAGAGTTAAAACAATTGCCTCTTAAAACAAGAAAATATTTATAAATTCTGTTTGTAAGTAGGTCAAATTCTGATTCTGACGAGAAAATATTTCAAAAGCAACGTTAGCCAAAATGTTGCCAAATGCACAGAGGAAGTTTCTATATCTAAATGTATCACTTTCTAACAACCAAAAAAATCAAAGCTGAAAATATCCCACTATTTTTTGAGATTTCATCTAACATTGTCTTATTTATCATTATTGTATTACAAGCTTGACGTGAAATTGCTCTGTAAGTTTACCTTAATGTGTAAATAATCTTAGCATACAGAAAAAATAAATACATAAGTAAACAGAAAGAACGGCCTCAATGCTGACATTCAGACTTAATAGTGCAGTTTTAGTGGCAAGTCATAAAAACGTTAAGCTTGTTAGTGTAGAACATTTGTATGGAAACATACAAATAAACAAAGTTACTGAAGATTTCTTTAATCAGTGTAGGAGTCAGAATGATAACTATGCAACTTGTTTGGATTTCTTGTGAGAGTGTGTGATATTAAGACATTTTAGCAAAAAGCAGCTTAGGTAATAATTCAAAACTGGTCAAGCTTTTTAAGTTTAGAATTGTCACTATCACAATGAGATGAATAATAAGAAAATTGGCCTTACTGCTGTAAAAATCAATGAGAAAACCAAAGTGATACAATGCTTCAGATAATGGGGTGGATTCCAAAAACTTACAGTGATACTGGGGAGGAATACCATTGGAAAGGAGCAGCTATGTTAGGGTACACATAGTGCCAAATACCTGCATAGCAATGAAGCTGTGGGTAAAGAATGCCATGTTTTAAAAGCCTAAGGACCCACATTATATGGTGACATTTATAGTACATGCCAACATTTTGCCTGCTCCTAAATAGGTTGCACTAAACCCACGTATAACAAAACTGGAAAATAATGCAATTCCAAAACATACAGTGCAGAGAAGTTGTGTTATATATATACATCATCTAGGTCGAGGAGTCTACCAGGTTCATCGATGAATCATACATACATACATACATATATACATACATACAAATGTTTCAAGCATGGGCATTAATCCCCTTCTAGCTTGCCAATATACCAAAATACTTCTTCCCATAATAAATGTCAAGGCTGTTCTTAAAAATATCTAAACTAGTACTTGCTTTAATGTAATTTGGTAGTCTGTTCCAAGCATCAGCTCCTCTGTTAGAGACCCAATTAGTACACTTTTCATTTCTGTAGAATCTTCTACATAAGTTATCTGATGATTCTCTACTACTTTTTGATAACCCCAAACATTCCCAGAGGTAGTTGTCCCTAAATGCCCTATATACCCGAATAAGATCTCCTCTTAAATATCTGTAAGAGACACTGTACACATTCAGATATTTTAGTATTTCATAATAACTTAGATTTTCACATCCATGGATGCCCTTGGTATATTTCCTGTTTACTCATGCTTGTTTTCCTATAGGGTTTCCATATTGTTATTCCATACTCAAGTTTGGGTCTAATGTAACTAACAAACAATGACTTCATTATATCTGATTTCCTAGACTTTATAAATCTTTTTATACAACCTATAGTTATATAACTATCATTAACTAATTGATTGATATGATTAGAAAATGTCATAGCTGGATCTACCCATATACCCAGGTCTTTAAATGAGTCTACAGTTTCAATCACTGTGTGCTGTATTAAATATTCACCTTTCAGTTTATGTCTCCCAAATCTCATATGCTTAGTTTTTGATGTATTTATCAACATTTTATTCTCCTGTGCCCAAATGGTCAATTTAGTCAAATTATTTGACAGACATGCCTTATCTGTAACACTTGTAATCAGTTTACCCAATTTCAGGTCATCATCATATAGACTGTAGAATACCTCAGATGAAAAAGTTTGGTCTGAAAGATACAATCTAAACAAGTAAGGGCCTAGGACAGAGCCCTGCGGGATACCCTGACTGTAACCAAGGATTTCACCTGTCCAGTTGGTATGTGATACTTGCCATGTCCTATTTGTAAGCCATGCAGCTACCCATCTTATCAACAGTACATCAATACCCAATTGTAATAATTTATTGATCATTGTTTTGTGTATGACCTTGTCAAATGTTGAAGTTAAATCTATATAAATCACATCACAGCACAATTTTTCATTTATAGCTGTTATTATTGTTATAGAACATCATGTTACAGGTGGTAATAGATTTATTTTCAACATAAGCATGCTGATATATGGTTTCAAGTCCCAACCTAGCCAGTTCTAACAATAACTAATCCAGTATTACCTTCTCCATTATTTTTCCACTACATGAAAGTAGACTTAAGGGTCTATATGATTCTGGGTTTGTCCTACTCCCCTTTCTCTTAAAGACAGGTTTAATAAGTGGATATCTCCAATCTTGAGGAATCTCCCCATATTTTTATGACCTAGTGAATAATCGATGTAATGGTAATGTAAGTTCTTGCTAAAGTATTCTCAGGTCATTGTTACTTATTCCCTCTCCTCCCTGCACTTTGTTTGGATCCAGTTTGCACAGTTCTTTTTCAAAAAAATCTAATTTGATTCCACTATCTGGGGTTACCTGGATGTCACTATGACAACTTACCACCCCTTTTGTGGAGCCAAACTGTTTTGCATAAGATTTTGAAAATATATCTATAATCTCTTGTGTATAAGAATACATTTTAGAATCTGCACACAGATTATTAATTTGTGTATCTTTACTCCTTCCACATCTTGATTATCTATAAAAAGGTTTCCTATTATGTTCAATATCTTTATATACATTTTCTTCACATTTTTCTTGATCTTGTCTAACACTATGCTTAATCTGTTTATCCAGCTTGTTTATTTCAGTTTTCAAAGTTGTAGTTCGACCTCTCTTCCATTTCTTATATTTTTTTGTCTCTCACCTTAATCAGGTATCTTGTTCTTATGGAAATATACCCCCCTGATGTTGCATGCCTAGATCCTGATGTTAAACATTTTTTTACTTTCTGCACACACAATTTCTCTTTCAAAACTTTCCACATTCCATCTGCAGTTTTTCCACTGAACACCTCACTCCACTTAGTTTTATACAGTAACTGTTTTGCTTCCCTATAATCTGTAATTAACCTTCTGTGCATTGGCTTAGATTTCAGTTTGGCAGAATTATCTTGCAACAAATTAACCTTAATAACCCCATGATCACTGCACATCAATGGTGGTAAAACTTGACTTGAAGTTACAGTAATTTCTTTGGGAACGCAAACAAATATCTAGTATATTCCATCCCCGGGTAGGTTTTTTTTACAATCTGAAGCATTTGTTGTTCCTGGATATACTCTGTGAATAATTTCTTTACTAACGTTGTTGAATCAACATTATTCCACTCTGTTTCTGGTAAATTTAAGTCCCCAGCTAATATTATTCTTCCCTCCTTTGTTACTTGTAAGAAATGTATGAATTCCTCTAGGTCATCTGCACTTGACTTTGGTGGTCTATACACTCCAACAATTGTTATATCATGAACTTCAACAATGGGAGGATTCAAAATGAAAAATAATGCCTGAAGCACAGATGGGCAAAAACATTAGTTTTTAGCATTTTTTGCAGAGGGCACCCCCCAACCCCCTGATGTAGGGGCAAATACCCCACACCCCCAAACTTATATATACCGACTTCATGGTTACACCAATGTGAAGAAAGAAAGCCCACCCCCTTCTATCCCTATCAACTAGAGCAGCCACTGGTAATTGGTTCCCCTTTTTCAACTTTTTTTAGTATTAATTTCCTATGGAGTACAGGTTTCAATTTTATATTTTTTGGTGTTTTTTTCCTGCATTCAAGTGAAGTTCAAGGAATTTTACCTCTACAGCCCAAATCATCTTAAAATAAATCCCAGCGCTTACAAATCATTGTATTGATTACAGTAGTATACTTACGTGAATGAGGTATTGCAGTACATTTATTGGGAAATAATTCACAATAATTTCTTAACATGCTATTATATGCATTTGCTAGAGTTCTTCTCCACGTTACTGAGCTTTTATTTTTTTATTGTTTTACCAGGTTTGGGTACCTTACAAAAGTGTCCCTTTTCATAGGTGACCCAGGAGTACAGCCTTATCATTGTGTATGTACAGATATCTAAAATTAACAGGAATGTGTAGGTTAACTCATAACAGCAGAGTGACATCTCCAGGTGTTTCGGTAGTTACATCCTACCGATGCCTGTAGATGTCAAATATTACTTGTTCATATTTGCATTAATAATTCCAAAACCATGCTGCATACAAATTATTAAAAATCTTAAAAGCTTGCACCATGGCAAACATAACAGTACTGCCATTTGACCTGTCTCTAGTTCAGATAAAGAGATATTCATTTTTGTCATATATTTTCAATGTTATTTAGTTGTCAAGATATTAGTAATCCACAAACGAAAAGGCTGCCAAATAATCCAATTCTTTATTCAGGAAACACTCCAAAAATAAGTCAAGCGCTTTCGCCCGACCAATGTCAGGCTTTATCAAGACAGCTTTATACCCGATGTACCATAGTTTAAATACACTGACTAAATCCAAAGACTTCATTTGATTGGCTTGAATTAACAACAATTAAAATTAACCATTGAAATAAATAATCCACCATTGGTTTCATTTTAAAGTGCTAGTGCAATAATAATCTAAATGCATTTACGTTTGTGAATAGTATAATTGTTAAAACATTTGTTGCTTAGAAAATAGTTAAAAGCAATCCCCATAAAAATGTATATACGTACATCAATTACTTTAAAATACTACAATTACATGAAGCATTCCTTTCTGTCATTTTCACAAAATATAAATGAATCATGTCCAGCCAGAATTCCAAATAAATATATAAGCATAAATAAAAGGAAAGTTACTGTTTTTGAAAAAAGAGAGAAATTATCACAAAGAGTTAATAGTATTATATTGCAGGGGTAATGCTGTGTAACCCCTTCAGATATGTGGGAGTCCATGAGATGTCAAGCTTTCTTCACATAAAACATTTTTTGTGAAAGTCTTTTCTGCATTCTGTATTCACAAAACTGAAAGCTTTGTCCGATACTGAAAAGAATGTCCCAGACTTCTAAATTATTTTTAATGTATTTTGAAGACATTCCATTTACTGTTATCTTAAAGCTGTTGTTTTGTTTGAATATGAAAACTGTGTTACCTTTGGTATATTTAGCAAGGTTAATTTTAAGGTACACTGCTGATGCAGAGTAGGGAATTGTTTACTCTACCTGTCTAAAGGTACATTGCAAATAAAGAACTGGTCTTGCTGTAAAATTTCCATTGACGTTTATGGGTCGTGTTTTTTATCTTCTGATATCAATTTCTCAAAAATGGTGCAATACAATCACCAAAATACCAAGGGAATCACAAACTATGTTGGAAAACAGTCCATTTTTTTCTAAATGATATAAGAAAATAGAAGATACAAAAGGCAACCGAGTCATGAGACCATTTCTGCCGAGACATCCTTAGGCCTTGTCTCTCTTTAGTACTCAATAAAGAATCAACAGTCAAAAAAGAATGTAATTCCTTTAATTAAAATCAATGCAGAAAGTGCTTTTGTCCCTAAAAGAGACTTCAGCAGACTGATTGAACTGTAAGGGGCGGATGCACTGTCTGGATTTTAATTAAAGGAATTACATGTTTTTTTTATTCAGTTTTTGCTTAATACATTTATTTGTCTGCTTTGGGAAGTCGTTGCTTTGTCTCTTTAGTACTCCACAGATATTCTGTCAGTGCATAGACAGTGCTATACCACCACAATTGTTTTGGGAACAGTTCATTTATATAATGAATGTGTAAGTGTGTGTGTGCATGTGTGCCTGTGTGCGTGTGTGCCTGTGTGTGTGTGTGAGAGCATGTACCTGTGCACTCATGCAAATTTCTGGATACATCATGCGTTTTCTCAGCTGCTATGATTTATGCATAACACTATGATTTTTGTCCTCAAATATACCCTTTGTCCTGATAAATCTATTGGTGCTCCTAATAATTTCAGACCTGTTTATCGGTACATACTTTGTTAAAAAAAAACAAAATGAATACAGAGATTTATTATCATTAGCTATAAAGATTCTAGTTTATAAAGACTTTCTGATTCTTTGCTTTGATTTTTAAATGCCAGCACTATATTGAGAGGTGTGGTATACATTATTATTATTATTATTATTATTAATATTATTATTACCTTTATGCAAACAAAGCACTGATAATAATTACTGTCCATAACATGCTCAAGTGCACCATATTAGGTTCCACAATAACAACAGTATCTCATAATGGCAGAGGTGCCATGTAAGGATTTCTGGATCTCCTAGTCAAGGCATACTAATACATGGATGTAAACTGTCAAAAATGCCAGAGTAGCATTGTCATTTTATAATAACTTATTCATCTGCCACATTGTTTAATTTACACACAACAGTTTCCAAATGACAAACAGGAAATATCACATGCAGAATGCCTTAAAAGTCTTTAAGAATGAAATGTGGTTTGTTTAAATGTAAAGGAGTGCAGGCACATCATTTAATGGGGAGCTAGGATTTTTCCTGAACTTCATTTTATGACTCAAGATTAAGAGAGGTGAATAACTCCATATGAGCAAGTCTGAAGAGTTAAAACAATTGCCTCTTAAAACAAGAAAATATTTATGAATTCGGTTTGTAAGTAGGTCAAATTCTGATTCTGACGAGAAAATATTTCAAAATCAACGTTAGCCTAAATGTTGCCAAATGCACAGAGGAAGTTTCTATATCTAAATGTATCACTTTCTAACAACCAAAAAAATCAAAGCTGAAAATATCCCACTATTTTTTGAGATTTCATCTAACATTGTCTTATTTATCATTATTGTATTACAAGCTTGACGTGAAATTGCTCTGTAAGTTTACCTTAATGTGTAAATAATCTTAGCATACAGAAAAAAATAAACACATAAATAAACAGAAAGAACGGCCTCAATATTGACATTCAGACTTAATAGTGCAGTTTTAGTGGCAAGTCATAAAAACGTTAAGCTTGTTAGTGTAGACCATTTGTATGGAAACACACAAATAAACAAAGTTACTGAAGATTTCTTTAATCAGTGTAGGAGTCAGAATGATAACTATGCAACTTGTTTGGATTTCTTGTGAGAGTGTGTGATATTAAGACATTTTAGCAAAAAGCAGCTTAGGTAATAATTCAAAACTGGTCAAGCTTTTTAATTTTAGAATTGTCACTATCACAATGAGATGAATAATAAGAAAATTGGCCTTACTGCTGTAAAAATCAATGAGAAAACCAAAGTGATACAATGCTTCAGATAATGGGGTGGATTCCAAAAACTTACAGTGATACTGGGGAGGAATACCATTGGAAGGGAGCAGCTATGTTAGGGTACACATAGTGCCAAATACCTGCATAGCAATGAAGCTGTGGGTAAAGAATGCCATGTTTTAAAAGCCTAAGGACCCACATTATATGGCGACATTTATAGTACATGCCAACATTTTGCCTGCTCCTAAATAGGTTGCACTAAACCCACATATAACAAAACTGGAAAATAATGCAATTCCAAAACATACAGTGCAGAAAAGTTGTGTTATGTATGTACATCATCTAGGTCGAGGAGTCTACCAGGTTCATCGATGAATCATACATACATACATGCATATATACATACATACAAATGTTTCATGCACGGGCATTAATCCCCTTCTAGCTTGCCAATATACCAAAATACTTCTTCCCATAATAAATGTCAAGGCTGTTCTTAAAAATATCTAAACTAGTACTTGCTTTAATGTAATTTGGTAGTCTGTTCCAAGCATCAGCTACTCTGTCAGAGAACCAATTAGTTCACTTCTCATTCATATAGAATGTTCTACATCGGTTGTCTGATGATTCTCTAGTACTTTTTAATAACCCAAACATTCCCAGAGGTAGTTGTCCCTAAATGCCATATATACCCGAATAAGATATCCTCTTAAATATCTGTAAGAGACACTGTACAAGTTCAAATATTTTAGTCTTTCATAATAATTTAGATTTTCACATCCATGGATGCCCTTGGTATATTTCCGCTGTACTCTTTCCAGTTTATTCATGCTTGTTTTCCTATAGGGTTTCCATATTGTTATTCCATACTCAAGTTTGGGTCTAATGTAACTAACAAACAATGACTTCATTATGTCTGATTTCCTAGACTTTATAAATCTTTTTATACAACCTATAGTTATATAACTATCATTAACTAATTGATTGATATGATTAGAAAATGTCATAGCTGGATCTACCCATATACCCAGGTATTTAAATGAGTCTACAGTTTCAATCACTGTGTGCTGTATTAAATATTCACCTTTCAGTTTATGTCTCCCAAATCTCATATGCTTAGTTTTTGATGTATTTATCAACATTTTATTCTCCTGTGCCCAAATGGTCAATTTAGTCAAATTATTTGACAGACATGCCGTATCTGTAACACTTGTAATCAGTTTACCCAATTTCAGGTCGTCATCATATAGACTGTAGAATACCTCAGATGAAAAAGTTTGGTCTGAAAGATACAATCTAAACAAGTAAGGGCCTAGGACAGAGCCCTGCGGGACACCTTGACTGTAACCAAGGATTTCACCTGTCCAGTTGGTATGTGATACTTGCCATGTCCTATTTGTAAGCCATGCAACTACCCATCTTATCAACAGTGCATCAATACCCAATTGTAATAATTTATTGATCATTGTTTTGTGTATGCTGAAGTTAAATCTATATAAATCACATCACAGCACAATTTTTCATTTATAGCTGTTATTATTGTTATAGAACATCATGTTACAGGTGGTAATAGATTTATTTTCAACATATGAATGCTGATATATGGTTTCAAGTCACAGCCTAGCCAGTTCTAACAATAACTAATCCAGTATTACCTTCTCCATTATTTTTCCACAACATGAAAGTAGACTTAAGGGTCTATATGATTCTGGGTTTGTCCTACTCCCCTTTCTCTTAAAGATAGGTTTAATAAGTGGATGTCTCCAATCTTGAGGAATCTCCCCATATTTTTATGACCTAGTGAATAATAGATGTAATGGTAGTGTAAGGTCTTGCTAAAGTATTCTCAGGTCATTGTTACTTATTCCGTCTCCTCCCTGCACTTTGTTTGGATCCAGTTTGCACAGTTCATTTTCAAAAAAATCTAATTTGATTCCACTATCTGGGGTTACCTGGATGTCACTATGACAACTTACCACCCCTTTTGTGGAGCCAAACTGTTTTGCATAAGATTTTGTAAATATATCTATAATCTCTTGTGTATGAGAATACATTTTAGAATCTGCACACAGATTATTAATTTGTGTATCTTTACTCCTTCCACATCTTGTGTATCTATAAAAAGGTTTCCTATTATGTTCATTATCTTTATATAAATTTTCTTCACATTTTTCTTGATCTTGTCTAACACTATGCTTAATCTGTTTATCCAGCTTGTTTATTTCAGTTTTCAAAGTTGTAGTTCGACCTCTCTTCCATTTCTTATATTTTTTGTCTCTCACCTTAATCAGGTATCTTGTTCTTATGGAAATATACCCCCTGATGTTGTGTGCCTAGGTCCTGATGTTAAACATTTTTTTACTTTCTGCACACACAACAATTTCTCTTTCAAAACTTTCCACATTCCATCTGCAGTTTTTCCACTGAACACCTCACTCCAGTTAGTTTTATACAGTAACTGTTTTGCTTCCCTATAATCTGTAATTAACCTTCTGTGCATTGGCTTAGATTTCAGTTTGGCAGAATTATCTTGCAACAAATTAACCTTAATAACCCCATGATCACTGCACATCAATGGTGGTAAAACTTGACTTGAAGTTACAGTAATTTCTTTGGGAACGAAAACAATATCCAGTATATTCCATCCCCAGGTAGGTTTTTTTTACAATCTGAAGCATTTGTTGTTTCTGGATATACTCTGTGAATAATTTCTTTACTAATGTTGTTGAATCAACATTATTCCAGTCTGTTTCTGGTAAATTTAAGTCCCCAGCTAATGTTATTCTTCCCTCCTTTGTTACTTGTAAGAAATGTATGAATTCCTCTAGGTCATCTGCACTTGACTTTGGTGGTCTATACACTCCAACAATTGTTATATCATGAACTTCAACAATGGGATGATTCAAAATGAAAAATAATGCCTGAAGCACAGATGGGCAAAAACATTAGTTTTTAGCATTTTTTGCAGAGGGCACCCCCCAACCCCCTGATGTAGGGGCAAATACCCCACACCCCCAAACTTATATATACCGACTTCATGGTTACACCAATGTGAAGAAAGAAAGCCCACCCCCTTCTATCCCTATCAGCTAGAGCAGCCATTGGTAATTGGTTCCCCTTTTTCAACTTTTTTTAGCATTAATTTCCTATGGAGTACAGGTTTCAATTTTATATTTTTTGGTGTTTTTTTTTCTGCATTCAAGTAAAGTTCAAGGAATTTTACCTCTACAGCCCAAATCATCTTAAAATAAATCCCAGCGCTTACAAATCATTGTATTGATTACAGTAGTATACTTACGTGAATGAGGTATTGCAGTACATTTATTGGGAAATAATTCACAATAATTTCTTAACATGCTATTATATGCATTTGCTGGAGTCCTTCTCCACGTTACTGAGCTTTTATTTTTTTTATTATTTTACCAGGTTTGGGTACCTTACAAAAGTGTCCCTTTTCATAGGTGACCCAGGAGTACAGCCTTATCATTGTGTATGTACAGATATCTAAAATTAACAGGAATGTGTAGGTTAACTCATAATAGCAGAGTGACATCTCCAGGTGTTTTGGTAGTTACATCCTACCGATGCCTGTGGATGTCAAATATTAATTGTTCATATTTGCATTAATAATTCCAAAACCATGCTGCATACAAATTATTAAAAATCTTAAAAGCTTGCACCGTGGCAAACATAATAGTACTGCCATTTGACCTCTCTCTAGTTCAGATAAAGAGATATTCATTTTTGTCATATATTTTCAATGTTATTTAGTTGTCAAGATATTTATAAAAACATAACACAGACAGAACTGCTTAGCTTCATATAAAAGTTCTCAACTGGATGAACAAAACACTGCTGACAGTATGTGTGTAATTTGAGAGGTTGCTGAGATACTGTAAGTTGTTCACAATTCATTACGAATATATGTGACTTATAAAATCCAGTTTAAAACCTAGAAGCTTACAAACACTATCACTATAAAAATAGCTTGTACTGAAGAGTTTGTCATTTAAATTTCTTTAGTAAATCATATGGTTCCCGAAACATGAACATTTGTTTGAAATGTGAGGCTATTATTTGATTCTATCAAATAGCTTATGCTCTACCCACTGGAAGTTAAAGTGCAAACTTCAAGAACTCCATCGGAGTGAATGAGTTAAATGAATACCTTCACTCACACATTTGCAAACTGCGGTGGGAATAACAACATTCAATGATCATCTGTACAAAATAAAGATGAAGCACCAGTTCAATGGTCAGCCCTTATTAGTGTACTATTCATGTTCCTGTAAATATTACATGGTTTGTCAGTTTTGAGAAGGTCTAATGCTTCATTGTAAAGGAAGGAAATAAAAGATACCTGCTGCAGAAAGCAGAATGGTAAATTAGTATACACAGCTGAGCAGTTATGCCATATAGCACATCTATACATAAATGAACAGCCTGATAACTTACCATAGAAATGTCATGCAATACACATTACTGTACACTCTTAACTTGTATATATGTAAATGTATTGTGTGCTTAGCGACTGTTTCTTTGTCTGGATGGGAGCCTCTGAAATTCAGTATTAGAAACAGGGAAAAACTGAAACTGATTAATGCCCCCTTCTTACAAGTATAAAAAAAAGTGAATAATAATTCCAATCCCTTTAAATACACGTGAGTAAATAAATGAGTGAGTGAGTGAGTGAGTGAGTGAGTGAGTGAGTGAGTGAGTGAGTGAGTGAGTGAGTGAGTGAGTGTTTGGGATACTAAGTGCAGAATATTCATGGAAAACAAACCATGAGTACATTAATAGCAAAAGAACTGTGTTTTAATTATCTGCCCTGTAGCTTATGTACTGTATTTACAGCAGTACCAATATGAAAACATGGCAACAAACAGATGGTGATGGAAAGGAAATGTGCAAAGAAAATTAGACAGCCTAAATATACTGTTAGACTTACAGAGAAAAGGGAGAGAGTTATGCAAGAAATATTCTTACAGGTGCCTGGAAATGAATCTGTCATAAATGAAGTTAGATGTAGGAGAAATAAAATAGCAGAAAAAGTTTAGGATGGACACTGACAAGCATAGACAAGCTTAATGGGGGAATGAATGCAAATGTCATTTGACATTATGACATCTATGATAGAATAAGCTACATGTATGCTGAATGGCTGGAGAAAAAAAGCTACTAGTAGTGAACTTGACAAACAAAAGATAACCACCCTCCCCTTGTATAAGCAGCCAACATGAGCTGTTAAAATGTTTTAGTTCTGGATTATCAAATTATTGTTATTTATTTATTTAAACCTCTAGCATCTGCTGCCAAGATAGGGACAATATGAAACAGTAGATAAAAGGGTTGTTGCATATATTTGCATTAGAATCTGACTGTTGTTCTGTTTCTTTAATGTTGGTATCAGGGTTGAAGAGTAATGTATCTAATGTGTATTTTACTAGCAATCCAAAACACTGAACGGATGAAGTCTGGTATGGGGCATCTCCTGATTTCAATAGTCCTGCTTCTTTTGCAAGGTAAGGATTCTTGTATTTCATATGAGCATTTTAATATCACATTCTCAACTTAACATGCTTGATACCGCATTTTGCTTGAACAGATATTCAAATAATTGAGCATCCTGATTAATTGTGTGTGTGTGTGTGTGTGTGTGTGTGTGTGTGTGTGTGTGTGTGTGTGTGTGTGTGGGTGGGTGTGTATATGTAAATTACTACCAATAAAATATTTACTGATGTTGACATTTTTGGTATTTCACTGGCAACTTTCAGTTAATCAATTAAATGTTCACCTGCTAATTTGAGTCAATCAATAAAAGGTTGCTACAACCCAAATGTGATATCTGATATGCATATGTTAAATTTAACTAATCCCAAAAGGAAACATTGTTAGACCCTTTTATTTTCTGCTTTCTCAGTGGGCAGCTTTGCTCTTTGCCATGAGATGACTCTTCTTCTGATAGCCAATTCCCTAACAACCTCACTATTCTGTGTCCTTGCCCATGTGCCTGTTTTCTCAGCCACATACCTGTAAAGCATGGAAACTCATGGCTGTTGGGGTACTTCTGTCTTCCTCAACAAAGCCCTGTTACAGAACTGGATCAAACTGGACTATTAAGGCATTTGCTGTATAAAGCCATTCCATGACCCAGTTGCATGACAATCCATATTTAAGGACTCCAACGGTCTCCCACATACAGTTTCCATCCTGGGTGTTAAGTTATGGACTATCTGCATTTATCCACATTCAAGTCACATGGCATCATGCCAGAGGCCAAATAAATCTGATACCATGGCCTTGTATCCATAAGACGACATGTATCATTCCTCTAGTGTCAGCTACCTAATAAATTGACCTTGTCTCAGGTATGAAATGAAAATAAAGTTGAGATGTTAACTGAATATTTTACTTTAGTGCCTACAAAAAACAGCAGGAAGGAGTATCTTGTATGGGTTAAGGGCAGTGCTTTATTAGATAAACAGGAGCTTGCTAATTATAATTGAGATGATGGAAGTAGAGATGGAACTACATGCATTTTAATTGGATAAGACCTTGCATCCTGATTGGTTACCTTTTAGGGTATTCAAACATTTGTCTGCTGTGCTTATAGTGGTATTTAAGATGACTGTTGTGTAAACTAATGTTCTTCTTCTTTCAGCTTTTCCCGGTTAGGGGTCGCCACAGCAGAACTCCGGTCCGCTAATGATTGGCAGTAGATTTTTATTGTGCCAAGGTGCCAGCTCGACGCCCAACCTTCAACGAAGGCACGCCCATTCATGCATGTCTTACGAAGGCCACTCGACCGTGGGGAGGACATGCAGATTCCACACAGAAGGCGCTCCAGCCAAGAATCAAATGGGAGAACCTCTTGCTGCGAGGCAACAATGCTACCGCTGCACCACCGCGGCTTCTGAAATTCTTCCAATAGACTCTCAGTCTCTTATACATCAGTATGACCAATAACCCTTAAAATGATGATCAAGGATAGTACAAGATTTTCAATTATAATAATATCAAAATTGTTACTTTGACTAATTGTGTCATGGTCTTCAGCATTATCCTTAAACCTCAAGTTATATAAATGTAAACTACTAACAACTAGAAAGACTGGATCTACTATGGATCAAAAAGCAAGCTTAATTTTCAGAATGAGTAGGGTATCTGTCCATAAGAATAATAACCTTTGTCGTGGGGGTTGCAGTGAGTTAAGTGGGATGGGTGCAGGTGGAGCAGGATATCCCTATAGATTTTTTGTGCAAGATCATTTTCATAAAAAAAGTGTATATATTTCAAAATTACAGATGTGTAATCCAGTCTTACAATTTTTGTTTTAAGATATTACAAAATTCAGAATAGACATTAATGACTGGTGCTCCCATTTGTTTTTTTCAATTAAAATAACATTTACATATTATTTTTAAATAACATTTTAAACAACTGTATACAATATTTACAATAGCCTGACTTTCAGTTATATATACTGTATGTTATTAAATATAGAATTGACAGATCAGTTATCAGAGATACAATATTGATTATTGCAGAGTGTCCAACAAAGATATAACTTTCTTCTAAGGATTATTTACCAATGGCCTGGGATAGATTCGTAGTTCTTTGATTTTTATTTCCATCGATGCAGTTGTCTTCAGTAAAGTGTAGAATTCTTCCAAGGTCAGGGGTGATTTGAATTCCACCTTCTGGTTATGCATTTCCTAGATATAGCAAGTATTGTCCATAACAAATACATAATTGCCTTATTCAGGTAGGGACCTTCATTTACATTTAGTATAATCAATGCTTTAGTTAAGGTAAAGGATTCATTAAATAAAGCTTGTAAAAAGTGATTGTTTCATTCCAATGTGATTTAATTTTATTACATTCATAAAAATAGGAATCCAGTCTGCTTTATTTGACTTTTCACATCTCCATCAAAAAACATTTGTAGTAGTACTGATCTTTTTAATTCTATCTGGTGTTAAAGATGCTCTATGTAAGTATTTCCAGTTAAATATTTTCCAGTACTGTGTGTTAGAGGTGTAATTAACTGATAGTAAGATGCCATTTTAAATTTCTTCTGTTAACTGCAGTGACTGACCTTTTGTTAAGAACTGCCAGTATGATGGTTTGGGAATTGTTTTATATGTTATAACTCTTTATATAGATTTGAAATGGAATTTTTCTTTTCACAACTATTATATATACATTCATACAGAATACTTATTAGATTTGGAATATCTTTAAATGAGGAATTATTAATTAATCTACATAAATCTTGAATGTACATTAAAATGCTTTGTAAGGTTAACCAGTCCTGTGTTGGAATATTCTAATCAGTTTTTATCATATGTGTATCTAAAACATTTAATTTAGTTACACATTGAAACCAGCATAAGAATCCATTTTGTTCCCAGGATGTTATTGTTTCCCTATATATTTTGTGAGGAAAGTTCTTAGTGATGGTCAATGGGGTTAAAAGGTCAAACCAGAGTTTTAGATCTATGTTTGCATTGATAAGTTTCCTAAAGGAATTGATGTAATGATTAATCAGTGTTGTTTTAGAAGACTTTGTTATATTATATTGTATACTTATGCATAGTATGTACCAGGGTTTGTTTGATTTGTCTACTATTAATTTTTTTTAACAGATTAAATTCCTTTGTTAATATAGCCGTTGTTAATTCTTTCCAGTTGGCAAAATAATTTGGTTTATCCAGTCTATTGTAGTTTTAAGCACAGATGCTTTTTTATATGTTTCTATTTCTGGGAAGTTCAATCCTCTGGTGCTCCCATTTGTAACTACTTAAATGATGCACTGCTGCATTTATCATTTTCAATATCTTGGACAGCACCATCCCTGTCTCCACAGCCCCTTTTGTCCTGCCGCCCTATGATCATGCTACAGTCATATCGTTCAAAACCTCTTAGTACAACAAATCTAGGCAAAGCGAAAAGTAATGGAGGAATAAAGGTCCAAAAACAGGGTCGGATTTTAAATTATGCTCTTTTAAACTTGGAAAGTTGTCACAGTAATAAGTCTTCCATCATTACACATTTTCTGGAGGATATGATGTCTAAAACTCAAATGTTTGTCATTATTTATGACTTTAAATTGATTTGTCAGAAAAACACAAATTTTATGGGGAATACTGTAAAAATATAAGGCAAAGAAATCTGGACATTCCAGTAAACTCTGGGTATATTAGAAGGTATACATGCATTTGAGTGAACGGCAGAAGGCCAACCGGAAAATGTTCGACTGCAGGTCAGCAAATTTGCATAATTGCGAACACAATGTAACCGAAATGCAAACTATCCCCCCCCACCCTCTTTTTGACCCATGGTAGCACTTCTTTAGGTGGTAGAGCAGTCGGAATTGTTGAATTCGGTGTTTTGTTCGACATTCTGACCGTTCAGCAGGGGGAGATTCGACATTTCCAACTGATGTTACGTCGGATCAAAGAAAGGTCTTTCACTCAAATGCATGTATTCCATATTAGAAGTATGACTACAGTCCATTTTCTCAGACCTGTTTCTACTTAATACCTGCAGTATTTCAAGCAGTTGCTGGTGTGGAATTTAGGCTGGTGCATAGGTGAAGTCCAAGTAGATCATGTCTCAGAAAAGTCCTTTTATCAAAATTTTCTTTTTAATGAATTATAAGAGGTATCAGATTTGAATTCTAGCACCTTCTGGACATTATTCTATGTTGTTTGTCGAACTGTTTTCTGGAATAGCTAGTATTTGTCTCAGGACTTTATCTATTACTTTCTCTGCTACCTCTGTTGAACTAATGTGCATGTACTTCCTTAGTTTTTTTCCTGGACCCCATTCTTGCTGGCTTCCAGTCTTCAGGAATTTCTCTGATACCCAGTGATGAAGACCTCTGTCAGTGGCTGTACTAGAACATCAGCCATATTCCTGAAGACACTGGAAGGTATCCTGTCTGGTCCAAATATCTCTTCCTTCCTTATTGCAGGCAGTCCCTCCTTTAATTTTTTTATTTTCCACCAGGGACCATCCAGTACTTTCTACCTTTTGCCCTAGTTCTCACCTATATGGTATCCTGCCTCCCATTTTGTTCATGAAGTCTGTTCAAAGTATGCTTTCAGAACCGTGACTTTTCCCTGCCTTCAATGATCTCCCTCAAGCTTTTACTTGGCCAAGCCTTTCCTTCATTCCTCATTGCCACTTCAAGAGCATTTATTTCCTTTTTGATGCATTTTACAAATTCACTTTAAACTTGGACTTTTGTTGCCCTCATCTCCTTTGTGGAAACATCTGCTCACCTCCTTGCACTGTGCCTTTGCCCTCTCTTCACCTATGACCTTTAACATCTTTCTTCCCCTTCTTTTAGTATAATTATTAACCTTACCTTCTTATGTAGCTTCATCGGCCTTCTTTTTTGACTTTTTTCCATCTTCCTTGAATCATTGTCCTAGTCCTAAGTACTCCAGTACTGACCCATTGTCTTTGCTCAAACACTCTATCAATTTGCCTTGGTCCCTTAATTCACCTATGATATCCCCCTTCCCAGCTCACTGCAGTAATCACTCATTTCTTTCCCTCCCCCCTCACTCTAAATCTCACAGTGATATGATTACTATTGGCTAATGACACTTTCACGTGTTTCTCTGACCTCACTCACTAACCATCATTAAGATAACTTCCAGTAGTCTATCATCTCTGGTGCAGTCCTGCATCAGATGGCTGAACAACATTTTATTGTACCCCCATTTTTCTGTACCCTGGAATTCAGGAGCTGCCAGTCTGTAACTGGCATATTCAGATATTACTTGGTGATAATTCTCCTCCACTTGCATTCCTCACCATATACCTCAGCTGTCTGTATTCTCACCGAATGGCCAGATTTTTGCTTCATACTTTTGGTTTGTTCCTCATACAATTTGTGCTTTTATGGCAAATCATCGGGAATTGAAATCAGTAAATTATAACAGTCATTTGAGTTTCAGACTTGATATCCTTCAGAAAATGCATGCTTACTCAAAACCTGTTATTCTAGCAACTTTCCAAGTTTATAAAAGTTATATTTAAAACCTGTCCTTATTTTGGGGTCTTTGTCCTCACATTATTTTTGGCTCTGTCCTTATTTTTTTGTGCTAAAAGGTTGAAAGGTAATTTTCTCCTTTATATTCTCTGACTGTGTCGCCCACCTTATCTTGATGTGTCTTACTGCATGTGTGCTACATCATTCCACCAGTACCCCTCTTCTTCCTTAGCCACAAGTGATAATTCTAGGGTTAGTCCCCTTGCTACTCTCTTGCCCCATTCATTAGGTGAGGGTCCCTGTCTTCTCTTATCTCACATTTAATATCCTACCTTATGTAGATTATAAATCTTCTACCTTTCAAGACTCTCCTTTGTAAAAACCTGCATCTTGGTGGATGTAAGACAGAGAAGAAATCCTGAATGGGGTGGCAACTTCTCACAGGATACACATACACACACACACACACACACACACACACACACACACACACACACACACACACACACACACACACACACACACACACACACACACACACAAACACACACACACACACACACACACACACATGCACTCACACACGCACGCACACACACACACACACACACACACACACACACACACACACACACACACACACACACACACACACACACACACACACACACACACAGATTCAGTCATGATTTGATCATCTATGAACAACTTGGAGGATCACCAAATCACCCATGACATGTGAGACAAGACCATTTGTGAAAACCAACATGGATGCAGGGAGAATATTCAGGATCTACACAGAAGGAATTCCAGTTGAAAATGAAGCTGAAGAAACAGGTTGTGATTGGCAGGAACTTTAACCAGCTTACTTCTGTGCTTATGTTTGAACTGCAAAAATGAGAAAAAAAACTGTATGGAGTCACAATGTAGTGTACCTGAACTCGGTATTTTGTCAGCTAACAGGAAAACAATAGCAACAAGGTGTCTAGAGAATGCAAACAGTAACAATATATAACCAACTAAAAGAACATTTTCCCAAGGCTCTGATGCATTAGTTGTATAAAGGAACATGCTTGCCTTTTCCTGAATATTGCATTATATAGTAGATACTGTTGAACTAATGGAGACAATTTGAGTATTGAGATCCTACAGCTACCTTTGCCGATATCACAAATAAACTACCATTGCAAGATTTAATTGCACAGTCTGTTTGTTAAAGTTTGCAGCTTCTGTGTTTATTTATTTTATTTATTTTGAATTTGTTAACCAGGACAAATCACTGACCCCACTGGCCCTATTTCAGTCTTAACCATAAATAAACACAACAGATACATGACATTATATTAAAAGTGAAAGACAAAATGCAATATATATATATGTATATGAGTTCCTATTACGTTATCGAACATCAACAAGTTCGAACCCTATATGGTCGAAACCATATAGTCGAACTTGTTGAAGTTCAAATGCATAAAAAAAAAAAATAAAAGATGCAACAGTAAACTAACTGTTGCAAGCAGGGGGCAAGGCCCCCTACACCCCCCACACCCCCCACTCTTTAAATAGACCAACTCTGAGACTGCACTATAGTGCGGAAAGGGAATATTTCCTTTTACTGCACTGTAGTGCAATCTTGGAGTTGGTATATTTAAAGAGCGGGGTGTAGCAGGGGACTTGCCCCTTTACACCGTGTTCGAAGTTTTGAAACTTCGAACAGACAAGTTCGATACTGTTGGGTTTGAAGTTTCAAAACTTCGATCACATAATAGGAACCCTATTATATATGTATTATATAGAAAGTTAATGGAGGATATACAGTCAATATGTGCATGACATTATATACAGAGTGACTGACAAAACACAATCTATACTTGCAAGTATTATATACAGAGTGGATATGTATGTTGACATGTTGACAGAATCACAATGACAAGTAAGCTATGTGGTAGGAATATGTTAAATGATATGACCACACACAGGGAGGAGCTGCATTTCCCTAGAGTCTTATAATGTGCCTTTAAATCTGATCAGAAAAAGGGTTAAGAGAAATTATCTTTAAGAAAAGAAGGTAGAGATTCCCACAGTTTGGGACCAAGCACTGAGAAAGCATGGTCTGTATACTGAAGCCTAGTTTGGGTGAGGGTTTGGGGCAGATTGGTCGTATGTTGATGTATCCCTGAACAGTCTGGATGCTAGTCGAGAAGCGGTCTCTTTCTTCAATTTAAAAGTTAGCACATTGTTTCAATGGTAGTCAGTCAGCTTTTTCAATGGCTTTCAATTGGGTTCATTTCTTGTGGAGAGAGTGATGAATTCGAATATGATGACTGAGATGGTTGAATGGTGGATACATTGCTGTACCAGTAAGATACTTTTGTCAAAGGCATTCCCACAGGGTCTGGAAAGAAAAGGGGAGTATTAGCCTAGAATAGGAGAGATGTGATTTTCTATCTGTCTGTAGTCCAGGTGGAGATGAAATTTAGGAGGGGGTACAACCCAATGCCAAAGTATTTGATAGAACTGATGTTTTTAATATTGTTATTCAGATGATAAAGGATTTGTGCAGGTCTGTAGATAGAAGTAAGCATTTGCCTAGCACCAAAAAGCATTGTTTTGTTAGAGGAATTAAGTAATAATTGTTTGCCATTGCCCACTTAACAAGGGCAATGAAAGTCAGCCTGAAGTTTGAGTTCAAGAGAAAAGAGAGAGACAATGACTGGAGTGGAATAGGATGATGTCAACAACATAAAGGAGGAGAAGAAGATGAGGTAAGTCAAAAGCTATTTTTTAAATGTAGATAGAAAAGAGAAGAGGTTCCAGAATATATCCCTGGGGGACACCTTTCTGCAGAGGGACTGATAGAGAGGATAAGAAGATGAAATTTACTAAGAAGTGGTGCTTAGAGAGGCAGTTTTAGACCCAGGACAGTATGTCATCACTAATGCCTCTTTTAGTGAGATCGTCCTGGAGAACTAAGTGATCATCAAGGTCAAACACTCAGGTAAGTTCAATAAAAATGTCACAAGTAATTTTGCCTTTGTCCATTCCAAGAAGAATGTTACATTATTTCTCCATTTGTCCTAAAAAGGACTACACACAGTCACCTCCAGGAGAGTTACAGCATCAAAATCCAAGCATTTTATATTGTGTGGCTACATTGTAGGTGGTGCAGTCCTTATTAATTCCAGTTACAGAGGATTATTGCATCTTTCTGTTCAGTGAAAATAATTTCAGGTGTTTAGCCTGCTTGCCTTATACATATAATGCCACACTGCAGAAAAGGATAAACAATTATATCCTTTTTTTCTATTCAGATAGCAACAATTCTACAAGTGGCTCAAAGCTGGTTTTCACTCCACCTTTTCTTTGTAATCGGACACAAAGTCATTGATTGGCTTCACTGTGGTTTGACAGACTGTTGTTAGATGCAGTTAATGAAAAACATGTTTCCTTAATTAAATCACTAAATTTACATTTGATGTTACACAGGGCATTTAAATTGCTTGCTCTTGGAAGCAGGGAAGGCAGAAGTGTTCACAGGACGATGCAGCCTTTTTGGTGATGACCATATCCAGACCTTCGATGGCACGTTTTATGATTTCCCTGGAGACTGCAGTTACATGATGGCTGGGGACTGTGAGAAACGAGCCTTCTCCATCTTGGGTGAGTTCAATTGTAGTTTTATTTAGGATAAGTTCAGCACCAACTGCAGCTGTGTAAAATTTAAGTACAATAACACTGATGTGTCTTTAATACAAGCAGTATGGAATGTATGCATTAATATACATATTAGAGCTGCTTCCTGAAAAGAGAAAGTATATAAAAAAACATTTTTTACTTTTTTGTCTGCAGTGACTTCTCATTATGCTGCGTTTCTAAATAAGAATGTTTGCTATTAGAAACCTAAATCCCTGTACATCGATATGCTGTTTAATAGACTGACTTGACCATGGGACTTCTTCCAGTAGTCACAGGTTTAATCACTTTTTACTGGCAGAAGCAAGCAAACTGAAACATGAGTTGTTCTGTAACTAATGTTTTTTTTTTCTGCATACTCCCTCATCCTCTGCTCTTCCACCCCCATCGCATGATATCTGGTTGTCAATATGATTGTGATGTAGCCAACATTCAGGAAGCCATCAGAGGATTTTCATTTTATGCCATAACACCCCATGCATGTGACAGCCCAAACCCAAGGGTTGGGCATGCAGACTGGTGATGCAAGAGCTGACACCACCTGCACAGCTGATACTAGCCTGAACAACTCACCACTTTGGAAATAAATGCACTGGTTTGTTCTCGGTCAGCAATAGGAGCTGAAGTCAGTGGTGTGTTTCCTGTTACATGCCTGAACCCTTCCCCTGGAAGGGGTGAGCAGGCATGGCCTGGTCATTCTCCTCCCCTCCCTGATGGCTCCACCAGTGTCCGGGACATTAACAGAACCCTGCTCAACCAGGTCCTCTGGTCCATGGAGCTAACTCTAAAGCTGATCTGATATACATGGAACCAGTGTCAATGCCAGTACTTGGCTGCCATGCTTAAATAGTAACATGCCCTCGGGCTTTAAAAGCAGTCCGATATGAGATGATGGCCTAGAACAAACCATGGATATCTTAGTTTATTTATATATTCATGTATTTTTGGTTATTATACTCTTCATTTCTGACAGTCAGTACTAATAACACGTAGGTAGAACCATGAAAGAAATGCCCCAACCACTAATAAATTTTTGTGAGTCCATTTTTATAACTTCTATTTTTACTTTATGATGAAAAGGTAAAGTACAATAAAATAAACCACTGTGCATAGAATGTGCCAGATAGTCTTGTCACAGATTTTATTAAACAGTTGCAGTGCTAATGCAATTAATTGACATCTCTGTACATTGTCTTGCCATTTTTATAAACACTGATTTTTTCCCTTATAATGCGTTTATGTTAGCTTTGGACTGAAACACTGTCTTAAGAGAAGTCACTCATTCAGTTGTGTTTGCCTCGGTGAAATGTTTTCAGAAATAAAAGGTGTTGATGTACTATCAATACAAAGTGTTTATTCATTCATTTATTCACCAGTACCTGGATTATGGCAGACCCTGATATATCCTGGCATGTCAATGGCTGCAAAGCAGTGAAACTAATCTTGGATATAGCGGGATGCATGCACATATTCACACATGCCGTACATTCCGATATTAATGAACTGTAGTGCATTTATTGACTTTAAGCACTGCATGCTTTTTCTGATTTATGTTTATAAAGACCAGTTATCACACTGTTGTATGACTTTTATGCTGCAAAGTCCTCTCAATCTATTATTGATGGCGATGTGTAAATCAAACCTGCATCTGCTTCTTGCATGAATATGCACACTGAACTCAGTAAGATGATTTATTTTTCTTTCAAAAATGATACAAAGAATAACATACAGCCAAACTGAAAAACCTACAGATGTAGTATTAAATATAGGTAATTACAAACCTATAGTAAGTGGCATTTGACACATGAATAGTTATGGAAAGGTGAGTTGGAAATGGGTGATAGAAGGCTCAAAATGACAGCTCCAGATAATGACATGCATTTGAAATAATTCACAAAAAATATAGGAAATGTAGGGAATTCTGAAAAAACAGGTTCTGTAAAACAGAACAAAAAATAGTTGCATAACTTCTAGATGGCTGTAGATGGCTGCTATAGTATTATGGCCAAGGGCCTGTATTCTGAAAGGCACAATAAGGTGTCAAGGCTGATACAAATGATACAGCGGAAAGTGAAGAAGCATTACAAAACAGAAGGAGATGAAAATCAAAGGAAATACAAAGCACAAGGAAATAAAGAAGAAACAAATGTTGCACTGATCCAGATACAAGCATCTTAGAGCACTGCAGACCTTTATGACATATCAGTCACAACGTTTAGCTATCCAATGCCATACAGCACTAATAGGTCTCATTAGCATGGAATGTTTGAGAGTCTTATAATCTTTGAGATGAAAGCATGATAGGGACTGGAAGTGCATACCAGTTTGCAAATCCTTGCTGATTCCAAAACTATGCATCAACAGGAAGCCAACTCCACCAGTGTAGGCAGAAGGTCCAGACTATGAAGCAGGTTAGGAGACCAGGCACCTGCAGGGGCTGAATGGAGAAGGAAGAAAAGACAAGACTATACCCGTCTGCCTTTCTTCAAGGCTCATACCCCCTTCTAAAAGTTGCACAAGATATTCAGGGTCAAATTGGGTTGGGGTACATGGCTAGGCTAGTGGTCATTAGCCTAGTAACCTATAAATCCATGAGGACAGTGTGCCAGTGTGAGGCTGTCATTCTTTGGCCCTCAGTGGAGACTCAGGGCATGATCAACAGCCTGCTGACCCAGTGATTGGATGGGTCAGAAGGGTCCATCATTAATTTAGGAAGTGGGGTGGGGACATACCCAAAGAAAGGTCCAGGCCTAATAGCTCACAGTGGCCTTCTGGATGACATTAGCATGCAGGGGAGTAGGGCCTCCCAGCACCATGTTAAGCCATCCAATGCATGTAACAGCAGCAGCTCCCAGGCTCATTCTCCAACAGTCTTTCATCATGTACCTGTAAAAGCTTGTGGCACAGCACAGAGGGATTAAACACCCAGGTGATGTTGCCTAATAATGGTATTGGGGAGGGGACTTTGTTGAGCCATGCTTTCACAGAAGGAAGTCCTACCCACATAATCCTCACATATTTCCACAAGGAAAAAAAGTTTTTTATCAGCTCATGCACTGGTTCTCTTTTTGTTCTGGAATGCTGCTCTAGCTTTTGCTACAACTTGATATTTGGTACAGTCCTAGCCTTTCGAGTCACACGTACTTTTGGTTTACCAGTGGTTTTGTTTATATGCAAGGTCACCTCTTGTTTGCTGTGGTTCTAACATCATGGATATCTTCATAATATGTCAAAACAAAATCTCTTTATAACCCTTTTGTATTCAAAGTACTAAAATTTTGTGACCGCTTTTCTTCTTCTGTGCCTACACCTAAAAGTGGCTTGTACCTTTTACTCCATTCATTGTGCACCTCCTTAACAATAGTTTCCACTAACTGCTTAGGGTAACCTTTAATTAAAAAGATATCTACAAACTCATCTAAAAACGTATGAACATGAGGGACTGTTTTTCCGCTAGGATTTTGTTGTTGTGTCTTTCGGCTTTTTCCTGGTTAGGGGTTGCCACAGCGGAGCTCCGGTCTGCTAATGGTTGGTAGTTGATTTTTATGTGCCGAGTTACCAGCCCTGATGCACAACCTTCGACGAAGGTACGCCCATTCACGCATGTCTCCATGCAGAAGACGCTCTAGCTGAGAATCGAACCGGACAGCATCTTACTGTGATCATTTGAGATGAATAGACTTATGTACATATATATATTCTCAAGTGTTTGGTAGTTTTTTTTATTTAGGATTTGTTTTTTGTAGTACATTTTCTAAAATAATATGTATTGTTTTCAACCCAACAAAATGTAGTGTTATATATTGTTATTTAACTTTTAATTTTTAGTTGTTTTTCCCACTTGACACACAACCCTGAAGAAGTTCTAACAGACGAAAATAATCTGTTAAAAATCTTTCAAAATGTTTCTGAATGTTAGTAGAAAAGATTTTGAAAGAATTTTGAAGACTTATGTTAACTTTTTCTTTTTTGATAGTACAATAAAATGCTTTCAGAAAGTTTTATCAGTTATTAATATGTCATTTTTACTTTAACTTTTAGTTTAGTTTAGTTTAACATATCCTAGAATCACAGAGCTTGAAGTAGGGCAACACCATGTCGAATAAAACACTGGTTTCTGGGGGGAAGGGGTATTTAGCAAGTAAACATGCTAATTGTCTTTTACAACACAGCTACCCTAGTAAACCACTCCCATGTTTTTAAACATGCATTTAAACAGGTATATAAATGAAATTATGAATTTCTACACTTTATTCTGTTTTTTTCAATTACTATTTGGATCACTTGTTTGTATGTCTTTAATAAAGAAGATTCAACTTGAACTAACTTATGCCTCCCTACTTTCATTAGTGGATTTATACTTTGGAAAGTTTTTAAAGAAAGTATTTCTACCACCTGTTATTAGGTGGGATAGTCACAGTTTTTATTAGATGCATGAACTCTAAGGAATTTTAGATCATTCACACAGAGAAATTTCCACATTCTTTGTTTCTTCCTATGTATTCCAGAACTAAGACACCTTTAAAAACAAATTAACTACATTCTTCCACTTGATTGGTGGATATATACATGGTATGATGGAATTAATTGGTTTTAGTTGTGATGAAGTCCTGTTGTAAGTTAAAAAGGACGAAAGTGCTTATCTTTTTTATTTTTGGCAAATAAACAATTTAGTTATATTGTTTTGCTTGAGCGTTCTTGGTATTACATGTGGCTTCTTTTATAGCATTCAAATGTGCAATTTTTTTATCAGCAGCATTTTAGCAGATTTCCACTTTATTGACTGGTTCAGTTATTGCTTCCCCTTTGCATAATTACTGCTCTGTGTTACGGCTGCAGACAGTATCACCACAGGTCTGCCCGTCCTTTATGCACATAAAGCATGGAAGATTGCATAAGCCAAGTGCAATTTGATGTTATGATGATAAGTATGCAATTAACATGCATAGAAATGGTGAAAGGAAAATATCATCCATCTAAATTCTGTTCATTAAACTACTAATATAAATATGAAAAATTAACTGTGAGATGTAGTCCACTGTGTATAAAACTGTCCATGAAGTGGTACCACTTCATGTGTGGTTTACCAGCACAACATCAAATACTGTCTGAGATGACGCCAGGAAATCAGTTTACCTACTGCCTTGAAGCACTGAGCAAAAAACTATATCCATACGATTTCAAATCAGGAACATTTTAATTCTGATTATAAAAAAGTTAAGTCTCCCATGCATCTTTGGGCTGATCCAAACTACTTCCTTAACCAGATACTATTTCCTGTTAAGTAAAATTGCTAGCAAGTTCTAGAATGACTTTGGAGCACAATATGCTTAGATGAAATGCATTTCCATAGTTATTACAAGCCCTAGACTACTAGAACTTCCTTAGTCAAACATAAAGTTTAAGTGAGATTAAGAAATGTTTGTTTACATTGCCTAAGGAAGCTGATTATATTGCAGGAAGCTAAGCACAGTATAGTAAACTTAAACAATGAAGCCCACATAAAAATGGAGGAATGGAGTCTCAAAATGATTGGTCTGCTCAGAACTGCACTATTATAAAAGAGGATATGCAAAATGAAACACTGAGTAACACTTGGATGGGATGCTTAGATTTTTAAATATCATATTTGGAAGTTTAGAGTTGAAAGCCTTTGGGAAGTTTCCTCTATAGCTCATAATATTCTTTGTGACTTGCTGAAACATAGATGTACACACACATTATGAGCCAATATCTGAGAAGATGAGAACACAATTACCAAACTGAAAATGTATGTTTAAATATTTATATATAGACATGGTTAATGCTGTGAAAGGTATAGCAGTATTAAAGGTAAATAGTCACTTTTGTCATGTTTTAACCCTGATCACCTAAATGATGTGCTGTTAGCATGATAGTCTTTGAAATAAGATGCCATGAGTGAAGTAAGATAAAGATCATTCTGTTGCCCTGGATCTATCTATAGGCAAACTTAAAAAAGGTCTGCCATGTCAGTGAACTTATATTGAGTGTTGCAGTCTTTGATCATGTTTGGCAGTTGGTTTTATGTCCAGCTTTTGCTCAACAGAGCTGTCCCAGGTTACCCATGGTAGGCAGCTGTACCAACCAACCAGTTGCTTATTGACCAGTGGCTGCTGGGCTTTATGGTGGACACACAGTCTGGTAAAAAGGGGCACATAGACCTTCCTATCCTAGCATGGTTCCCTGATATAGACCATATCCACAACCCATTTATCACCAGTAACTACTCATGCCAAGTTTTGGGGAACATAAAATATACCCTTGGGATTCCACCTGTGACACTGGACAGGGGCATTGGGTGCTTACTTGTTGAAACATGGACTAAATTCTTGACTAGGCTTGTAAGAGCCTCAAGGCCGATAGCCTAGTAACTTCCTGTGATCTTATGATAATATGATCCTATGGTGACATTAGCCAATGTAATAATATAAGCTAGATCCAAGTTTTTACACTTTCACATAGGTAGCACTAACACAGCATGCAGTCTGAGATCTATATTCTCACATAGCTAGCACTAACACAGCATGCAGTCTGTGATCTATATTCTCACATAGGTAGCACTAACACAGCATGCAGTCTGAGATCTATATTCTCACATAGCTAGCACTAACACAGCATGCAGTCTGTGATCTATATTCTCACATAGTTAGCACTAACACAACATGCAGTCTGTGGTCTATATTCTCACATAGCTAGCACTGACACAGCATGCACTCTGTGATCTATATTCTCACATAGCTAGCACTGACACAGCATGCAGTCTGTGATCTATGTTCTCACATGGCACTAACACAGCATGCAGTCTGTGATCTATGTTCTCACATCTAAAGGATACTGTGCATTACTGTTAATGCCCAAAGTGGTTGGTCTATACAACTCTTCCCCCAGTAGGCACCATCTAGAGTTTGTGCTGCTGCCCATAACTCCCTTCTTGGGTTGGTTTGAGGTGGAAACACCAAGCATGTTTCTGGAGGAACCCCAAAGAAACAGAGGAAAAACATGGAAACTCCACACAGGCATTGGCCGGATGTCAAGATCAGACCTTTTACCATGTGCATCAGAAGTGAAAGTCTTAACCATTTTGCCAGCTGTGTATTCTTTTTTATGTTTCGAGTATTCAGCAATGTGTATTCCTTGGGAGTAGTTTGTGAGGCATGACTCTGCCAGATCAAAGTGTGGGAGATGCAGATAGGCCTAAAAACATTTCTATCTACAGTGGAAGGCTGCCTGAAACCCCTACTGCCAAGCTCTCACTCACCAAAAGGATATATATGTATATATATATATATATATATATATATATATATATATATATATATATATTCACTTTACAATCTCAAAATACTGAAATATCGAATTTCAGTATCTCGAGACTATAAAGCTGAAAAACCAAAACACCGACACCCCAAAACTGCAAAAGTCAAAACAGTGAACATAAACACACCATACACCACACAAGACATACATCGGACTCCCCACATTACAACAAACAAACAAAACACACACAAACACAACAATACAAATAAATAAACCTACCCTACATCTAAGCAGGGGGCAAGCCCCCCCCTGTACTCCCGCTACTTATATATGTTAACTCCGAGGTCGCACCAAACAGAAAAAGACAGTAAACTCACCACTACACACTCTACAGTCCCCTTGCATACACACATCACAAATGTAGAAACACCACTACTTTCAACAATTACACACTCATACTATACTACCCCACACCTACAACTTCCGAACACACTCACATACACTCAGATCCCTACCCAATACCCTTAAAAATATTCACTTACCTGACTGTCCAACTATATTCACATACCAAACTGCAAATCAGGCACACAGTACATCCCACGTCATGTAGCGCACCACCACAACCGGGAATTCAACATTTTCGGATTTGCGGTTATGGGGTTTTGCTATTTCAGAAGTTCGGCTTTATAGTCTTGAAATACTGAAATTCAATATTTCATTATTTCGAGATTATAAAGTGAATCCATATATGTATATATATATATATATATATATATATATATATATATATATATATATATATATATATTTCTACTATTTCCAGCACTCGTAGTAGCTGTACATCCAAAACTCATGGCCAAAAAAGCGAACAGCAACTAATTTCACCCAAATTTATTCCTGCCTTTAAATGGGCATTTAAATGTGTGGGTATGTGTCTTTAAATGGGCATTTAAATGTGGATTATAAATGTACGGCAAGTTTATCCGGGTACTGTGAACACTGATGACGCCTATTTGGTGAAACCGGTCTGTAGTACCACGTATCGTGGCAGTCAGAAGCCAGGATAAATGGAATTTAATAAATTTGGGTGAAATGAGTTGCTGTTCGCTTTTTTGGCCATGAGTTTTGGATGTACAACTACTACGAGTGCTGGAAATAGTAAGATTGTGTGTTTTTTGGTCCGTGCACAGTAGTGTGGTTGGTCGAATGTACGGGCACCTACTGAGAAGGGGAGTATATATATACATATATATATATATATATATATATATATATATATATATATATATATATATATATATATATATATATATATATATATATATATATATATAGTGATATAACTGCAAAAACAGAAGAGGTAATACTTATACTTTCTGAACTTCCAAATATAAAAAAAATAAGTAAAATGAAAAGTGGCTGCAACAACAGATAAACTTTTAAATATTTAAATAAATAAAAATACGCAGACTAAGAACAGATAATTAAGCTTTTCTTCTTTATAGATGGTAGAACTTCTTCAGAATGCAATACATTTGAATGACAATATGATAAAAACTAAGATACATACACACATATATATATATATATATATATATATATATATATATATATATATATATTTATATATATACACACACACACACACACACACACATACATGTATGTAGATATATAGATATAGATATATAGATATAGATATATATATAAAATAATTGACACTGGGTAAACAAGGTGAAACACCTGATGTTAGTGAAGAGACATCCTTCAGAAATGTATAAATAGAATTTTTGAGCCTGCATTCTGTTTAATGCTAAAATGCTTGTCGATCAAATGAACTGTCGACCAAATAAACAGTCGATCATATGAACTGTCGACCAAGTCATATAGACCCATATATATATATATATATATATATATATATATATATATATATATATATATGTGTGTGTGTGTGTGTGTGTGTGTGTGTGTGTGTACACACACACACACACACACACACATATATATGTATACACACACACACACACACACACACACACACACACATATATATATATATATATATATATATATATATATATATAGATATATAGATATATAGATATATAGATATATATATATATATATATATATAAAATAATTGACACTGGGTAAACAAGGCGAAGCACCTGATGTTAGTGAAGAGACATCCTTCAGAAATGTATAAATAGAATTTTTGAGCCTGCATTCTGTTTAGCAAATGTGGCCCATAATTTTTGTAACTTTCTGTGTACTGATTTTAGGTTTAGAACATGGCTATTTCTTTGGGAATATCCTGGAAGAAAAGTCTTCATTTACAGAAGCTGGAAAACATCCTCTTTTGCATTGTCATAAGTGATTATGTTTATAGAATGTTGCATTAATGAGATGAGAAGCAGTATTGCCTCACCGGCACGTCTGTACCAAAACTGGATCCTATCCATGCAAATATACAGATTGTTCTGGCACTGATGCCAACATATAGCCACTTAATTGCTGTCATTTCATTTCTAGGTGATTTTCAGCATGGTAAGAAGAAAAGTGTATCTCTGTACCTGGGAGAATACATTGACATCCACTTGTCTGTAGATGGTGCTGTGATGCGTGGAGAAAAAAGGTATGGGCCCTTCATTACACAGGTGGCAGTGAATAACATGAAAGAAACATTTTTCTAAGTCAGTTTTGAACTAAGATGGAGTGAATCTTCTTGTAAATCAGACTGGTATTGTGTTAATAAAATGACTATTGAAAGTCTGTCCTGCACAATGTTCTTTGTCTGACACAGTTTCATGTCTGTATAATTTGTACCCTCCTTGTGAAATTCACATGATAGATTGCTCCAGTTCAGCAATAGCTTTGAAAAAATGTACACACTGAAGGTTTATAGTAAAACAGCAAGAATGTGAAAATTAAAGGGTCTATGTTCAACTACTGAAAACTACAAAACTTGAATGGCGAAATATCGAACATAAAGCAGGAAACGTAAAATTATCAAGCAACGACAACTTCAAAAATGTATTCATTGAATGGCCATAGTTGACTAACAACCAGGAAGCAACACGCTGCATAAGGTAAATGAAGGGAAGCCTTTTAAATTTGCCCTATTCCCCACTGTAGTGCAATCTTGGACTTGGTAATATATAGTTAGGGTGGGTATGGGGGGCACAGCCCCCCACCTTGCTTGGTTGTGTTTCCCATGTTGGCCAGTTATGGCTATTCAATGTGTTCTTTGTCTGATAATTTTCCCTTCCACTGTTTTACAATCATTATTTCACTATTTGAGTTTTGTAGTGTTTAGTAGCTGAACATAGACCTAAAATTAAAAGCTCCATTTGTCATAAATAATGCATACTGATAACTTTACAGCTTATCAGTTTTTAAAACATTTTTGATATTCTTCAATGACTTTGAATACATGAACGCATGTTCATTGTTTATGAGAAGATTATTAAAAATAGTAAGTTATAAGGCTGAATTTGCTTTTCTGTTATATGTTTATAATTTTGATTTTTTTTCAGAGTCCTTCAAATTCTTTTCATTATCATACTGACTTATCACATGAACAAAACTGACTCAAAAGGTGATATCACCAAGCAAATGTTAAATATGCTTTTCTGCTTGAAACACCATTTTGAATTGAAAAAGATGACAGGTGCTATATCCACAAACAGCTCTGAAGAGGTGGCTAAAGAAAAAGCCATGGGTCAGCATATTCAAATGACCAAATCTACAAAAATTAAATACTTGTGCTCATCTTAACCTTTCTTCATGACTATAAATGAACTCATTGCTGAGAAATGTTGAGGTGATTTTCCACAATAATTGCTGTATATCCATTCGAGCAGCAAACGTGAGCTGGGAGCTGCCTGGTTAGTTCATAGAGACATTATTCATGACAACCTGGGTATTTTGCACCATTTAGCAGTTGAGGGAAGGACTTCCTGTTGATGTAACTGACAGGTAGTGCATTAAGTGCCACGATTACACTCCAGTATCAGTTAAAAAGTGCCCTGGTTCAACAGGATTCTAGCATGAGATCCAACCTTAACTCATCTTAGAAGGGTGCTTAACATTTGTTAAGCACCCCCTACATGCTGTTAATATCATGCCTGTGATAGGCGCTAAAAGCTGTAGGGCCTGACAGTAAACAACAGCAGCAGCAGAACAGCTCATTTCAACTCTCTTTTTGTCTGTTGTCTACAAAATTACAGCCACTGAAATTAGAAACCAACTACTTCCCTTACACAGTAACTAGGTAAAGATTTCTCCTGCTGTCTAACTACATTTCCCAAATACTTAACTGGCTTTCAAAGCTGGCACAACTCTTCACTAGTGGTACATGGAGCTGGTAAATCTCCATGCACTATAAAGAATTATGTGTTTTCAACATGGACGCCAATATTTACCTCTACAGCTTCGGTATTGGGTGAATTTGTTGGCATCCATGTCTCGAGCACATAATAAGCAGGTTACGATCAGAGACCCGATCCTAATGCTCTATATTATGGACCAGGTGGGGCCTTGATGGCAAATAGTTGTGCAATCAGTGGTTCCCAAGACTTCAGGGAACATAAGAACAATCGTAGGTAAGCAGTCAAGGGCACCATAAGATAGTTATCAATACACAAATTTAAGTGCAGACACTTTAACGTTCTTACTTCCCTTTTTAAAAATGTAATAATTCCCAAATCCAGTGTGGCCATAGATGATGACTTAAGTGGAAATGAGCTGTGCTGATAAAATGTCTGCTTAGTGGTGGTTCTGTTCTCTGCATATGTAGTCCTTTACATACTGCAGCAAAAAATTGCTGTAGGATACACGAGGCTGACATCTGTGATATTTCTTACACTAAGGTCACTGAAAGATCACTATAACTAGGCAGGATAAAGATATACATACCTTAGTGTCCACTATCTGGACAATCCATTCATGCCCTTGATTCTGCTTATGAGCAACACATTTCAGCAGGCTCCCACATGGTCTTCCTATTGACAAGGAAGTAGTCTATGCTCTGCTGGTCAATCGGACACTGGTAGTCTATGGTGTGCTGGTTAATTGGGGACTGGTAGTCCATGGTTTGCTGGTTAATCGGGTACTGGTAGTCTATGGTCTGCTGGTTAATCAGGTACTGGTAGTCTATGCTGTGCTGGTTTATCAGGTATTAAGCTCTGCTGGTTAATGGGGTACTGGTAAATTAGGTGTTGATGATGGCAAAGGGGAGACAGCACACCACATTATGGGCACTGACTTTGAGGTTGCTCTGCTATACCTGCTGCTATTACAAACATTGTAGATTCCAGTCCATCCAGTACACTGTTAATCCTTACTATTCAGAGCAGGGTCTACGCCATGGTGGTGTGTGCTTGTTTTATATATCTCTGAAATGTTCTGCCATGTTTGATGCCAACATTTGCATTGGGAACCTAATTTGCATATAACCATGAGGGCCTTTGCTTATCATGCTATTTCTAGCTTACAAAGGCCATGCTAATCATATCTTACAATAACCTTCTCCCTCTGCACCATAGTATTACTAATTTCTGCAGCTTTTCCCTCTGCACCACCAGCTCTCATACTAATTTGTGCAGCATGTCCCTCTCCACCACAAACTCTGTCACTAATTTGTGCAGCATTATGCACTATCTATGAATACTGATTATGGTTTCATAAAATGGCAAAGGGAGTATGCATGGCCAGATGTTTTAAAAATTGTCAGGTTTTGAGTTAAAAGTTATTGCAGAAAACAACGGTTAGCCACTGTACATAAGCTTAAGCCTTAACAACAGTTCGCCACTGTAAACAAGTTTAAGGTTTAGCAACGGTTAGCCACTGTAAACAAGTTTAAGGTTTAACAATGGTTAGCCAATGTGAACAAGTTTATGGTTTAACAATGGTTAGCCACTGAAAACAAGTTTAAGATTTAACAACGGTTAGCCAATGTAAACAAGTTTAAGGTTTAACAATGCTTAGCCAATGTGAACAAGTTTAAGGTTTAACAATGGTTAGCCACTGAAGACAAGTTTAAGGTTTCACAATGGTTAGCCAATGTAAACAAGTTTAAGGTTTAACAATGGTTAGCCACTGAAGCCAAGTTTAAGGTTTAACAACAGTTAGCCAATGTGAACAAGTTTAAGGTTTAACAATGGTTAGCCACTGAAGACAAGTTTAAGGTTTAACAATGGTTAGCCAATGTGAACAAGTTTAAGGTTTAACAATGATTAGCCATTGAAGACAAGTTTAAGGTTTAACAATGGTTAGCCGATGTGAACAAGTTTAAGGTTTAGCAATGGTTAGCCAGTGAAAACAAGTTTAAGGTTTAACAATGGATAGCCACTGTAAACAAGTTTAAGGTTTAACAAAGGTTAGTCACCATAAACAACTTTAATGTTTAATGGGAATTACAGATGAGTGGTTAAGTTTGGTTACATGTCTGCAATGTGAAAGTCATTTGCTATCATACCCTACAAATGAAAGAGAATACCACTTGAGACAAACACAGATGGACTTTGGTCACTGGGTCAGCCAGAAGTTTTAGTTTAGGGGATAAACCCCTCCCATTATATTTTGCACATTGGAAAATGCTGTTAAATAGTAATGTATAGGAGTATGGGGAATACAGAACCTTCATTCTGTAATTCCAAGCTATGAAAACAAGGAAAAAAAATTGTAGATTGTAGATTGTACTGAAATGTGTAAGTGGAGGAAAAAGAACTTTGTCACATTATTTCACAGACAAGCACAGACAAGCAGACACAAGCATGCACACACACATAGATGTGCACATGCAGATTTGCACAAATGTGCGCACACACACACACACACACACACACACACACACACACACACACACACACACACACACACACCTATGTGCAAATTATGTACTTACATAACTGATCCCTTTTGATAAAATTTCGTCTGTTCTGCCTGCTGGATGCATTTCAGGTCACTGAAGAAAGTGGAGCATAACATGCTATACACTAAACCAATAAACTGTACACAATGCAGCTAATTATAAACACATCACATATTTTTATGTTTTCAAGCTGTTTTCAAAAGCTATTTTCAAAGGTAATCAGGGCCACTTGCTATTTCATTTTTAAAGGGTAACACTTTGAAATGTTCTGTTAAGAGCCACACACAATAATATGAGGAATGAGTTAGTCAGATGTCACAGAAAGCCTGAACAGAACACACACACACACACACACACACACACACACACACACACACACACACACACACACACACACAGTATATAAGAGATTTTTATGTTTATTTTTATATCCAGCATTTGCATTTATTTTGATAATAATAAGTTTGGATTATTTTATCATTTAAGGATGTCAGAAAGTTTGTCAAAGGCTCTGAACATTGTCTTCAAAGAAAATATGTTTTTTTTATTAAACCTGTTCATTTTATTGTGTTGGTGTCTTGTTCTAAAAGATCTGTTCACCAATTCATCTGACAAACTTTGTGATGAATTCCAGTTTCACGTGGGATACTTTTCTAAATAATTGCTTTATTTTAAAACAGAGACTTCAGCAAGGTAACATGAGATATATACCTAGGCCACTGGGAAGATTCACCTGAAATTGTGAAGTACTTCCTATACTTAGCTTTCAGTTTCACAGGTCATTTAAAAGTGTATAGTATTGCTGTTTTGCTGCCAGTTTCCAGATAATTTAGTTTTTAAACAATCTTTTTTTTTTTTTTTTTTTGGTGTTAAACAGAATTCACTTGCCCTATGCCTCTAATGGCATCTTTATAGAACCTGAAGCAGGACATGTCAAGTTGTCAAGCGAAGAGTACGGTTTCATGGTTAGAGTAGATACAACTGGAAACATTCAGGTCTTCCTTTCCAGCGATCACATGAACAAAACTTGCGGACTCTGCGGAAACTTTAACAGTCTGTCTGAAGATGAGTTCATGTCACAGGAAGGTAAAATAGCACTTTATTGTTGATACTTTAAAACTGATTTCCTGCAATAGTGTTTTGCGAAGCTTCTGTTCATTCCAACACAAACAGCATTTAGTCCTTTTTTTTTATGCATTGTGTTGTACATTTTTTTCATTGCATTTGTCTAAAACTGTAATACTAAACTCAAAACAGTGCAGTATGCTAAAAAGTTTATGTTTTTGAATCAAATAAACTTTGATTCACAATCTCTAAGCTGTTAGTAGCTGCCAATCCTGTTTCCCACTGCTATTCTCGGTAAAGTCTCGATGTCTAGATGTGATATTTTACCCCTGCAGGGATTATTGTGTTAACATTTTGAGTTTCATAACTTACTTGGAGAAAAAAAAAGCTGTCTAACCATGTGTTTTCACAAGATTGCATTTTCAGTATCGTGCCCTTCAGTTAAGGTATTCTATTTATTTATAGTCCATCGTTGGTAGCTTACATTATTGTTTCACTTGTACCAGTAGCAAAGAGGATCCTATATCTATTGTTGGATCTACAGAATATGGGTTGCAAGAAACTGAGGCTTGGTCACGTACAAACAAGGGATTGTGCTCCAGTTTTTTCATCTTTTTAACTCCACCTAGGAAAGCTTCTTTTGTGCTTTACATTATAGGACACCATGGTGTTGCATCCTGCTAACTTAGAGGGGAGCTTTGGGACTCCACAACTGGGTTTATAAAGCATTTTTCACAACTGTTGTCTTTAGTGGATAACAATCCCCTTTGCTACAGCACTGAAATGTCTAGGAAACAACCTTGTAAGTTAAATAAGGTGTTCAGCCAAGAAATGTGTCTGTTTATGTGAAAGTAAAGTTTTCTGATTTCAATAATTTAAGTTACACCCCATCAGTCATTCTACTCTTACAAACAGAACAGGATTATTCCTAGTAGCAGATACGTCAAATGTCATTGACATAATTCCTTAATTTTTTTCTCAGTAAAACCATAGTATCAGGACGTTACAAGATAGTTTACTTCCTAGGGGGTGTGCTCTCACTCTCAACTGATAACCAATTATTCTTACTGCTGTTTCTCATTTATTGGAAAACTTTGCACATGTAGTATGTTCCACATGTCATTTAGGTAGGCTGCCTTTATCTAATAATGACAGCAATTGGAAATGGCAGTCATGCCCAACTGACTACTGACATAGTCTGTGAGAGAGTTCATCTGTCTCAATCAGTTGGTGTTATTCTTTAAGCGAGACTCTAATTTTCTTATTAAATCTATAACAAAAGCCAGATGCTGATGAGACCCAGTTTGGCTGCTTCCAGATAATCAAGTCAAAAGAAGTTTGGCTTTTGCACGCAGGGCATCTGGTAAAATTGGCTCCTGTTTGAAGATCCATCTTCCCCCATCACATACTTACTGGTTTCTTTCTTCATGGAAAGTGATAAACAAGTCTTTAGGCTTAACTAGTAAGGATGACATGGTTAGATCTAATTTTCCTACCTATTTCTTATAGGATGAGGTAAACTCCTTGAATCAGGTAAAGCTATGTTGTTGCACTCTCTTATCATTTTATTTTTTGTTTTGACAAATTATGAGTTGATTTCCAAAAAAATGCAATTCATCTTTTTTAGTAAAATTTGATTTTGTTTTTCTCCAGCAATTTTATGAATTATTAAAGTAAGTAGCTTCTCTTGGTACAGATACCACTATTTACATAATATTATATAGTGTAGTTTTTTTTGTAATAACACTGTGGGGAAGAAATCTACACGATATGACATGATATTGTAGTTATTAACATCAGTGCTCTGTGCATTAACATTCCTACAGATGGCAGTTACATCACTTTTCATGCAAACATAGTGATGAGAAAATTACACATTTAAATGAGTATCCTGCCATTTAAACAAACACTTCTGCCACTTCAACCTCATCACTGCACCAATGGTATTTTTTGTCAATGAAGTCACTTGTATTGTCAAGCAAACTAAAAATAACCTGATGTGCAGTACATCAGTAAACAATACAACTGGATCTGATAATAAATTGATCTGATAATAGTTTGAATAATATGAAAACAAAGTATATGTTGTCATTCAAATAAAATGCACAAAGTCATCAAATATTAAAATAACTGCTTTATCTAAATATACTAAAGACATTCACTACATGCATACTTATATACATCACTTCTAAAGAAGTTATTTTGCAAAGTGATTAAAGAAGGTTATAATTACTTACATGATGCCTTACATCATCACTGAACAGGAGTCGCGCACTCAGGTATGAGTTCTACAAACAATAATATGAGTAGCTCTAATGAAAAAAAAAAAATATATATATATATATATATATATATATATATATATATATATATTTTTTTTTTTTTTTTTAAGATAAGAGAAAATGTCAGATGAATAGTGACAGTAGGCCTTGAACCACAGCATAGCCAACATATATCACTGCCTCCATCAGTCATACTCTATGTGTTTTGTACAAGAAATTAAACACTAGCCTGAGTATCATGGTCCATAGTTCTGGACTAGAGCAGCAGTATGCTATGTATGAGCCTGCCACATGGGGTCCCTTAGCACTGCTGTTGGCTGGTCATAATTATTTACATTTGGAGTGTAACTGGTCACTGCAGTGACAGCAGGGGTCACTTCATTACTAGACTGGTGCATGATCATGTTATGCAGAGTGCAACATGCAGTAAACATCCTGCCCACATTTGCTGGGCCATGCTAAAGGGCACCCCAGACTCATCCAGGCACCTGAAATGGCTCTTCGGGTAGACAAAGACCCTCTCAGTGACAATAAGGGTCTGGGACAGGGATATGTTGTAGGTCTCTTCTGCAGCTTCACTTGAATTTCTTAATGGCGTCATGAGCCATGGCTCCAGTGGATATCCAGCATCACCTGAAAAACAAGAAAGAGAGAGAGAGAGAAAGAGAGGTGCAAAACAAAGAAAAGTGTTATGGCATTCAGCCATACATTTTACCATGAGTACCAATTTAAATACAATATACAAAATGTTTTTTAGCTTACAACCATGGCGATTGAGGCGATGCACTCCCATATGTCAAATACTACCTGACAGTTCATGGAATGGTAGCCCTTCCTATTCTGGTGCCACCCCCCCCCCGTGTGGGCCAGAGGCGGTCTTAATTACAACATGGGTGCAATCTATTCCACTGGGTACTTGAGAGAAATGTGCCACCCCATATAAGGCATGCATGGTCCTAGCTCAGTCCTGAGGTGATGTGAGAAAATAGATATACTGATCCATACACGCCAAGAAAACATTCAGGAGCTGCTGCAGTATCTTCAAGGCAGAAGTCTATGAGATCCCCACCATTTCCCCAGTCTATCTCTGGAAGGTCCCCATGGCAAGTATAGTGAGGGCTATAGATACCTTAGTGTCCACAAGTATAAGAAGTCCACATATTCCTCCAAATCCCTTATGGGGCTCACAAACACCCAGTAAGACCCTTATAATGTTCCTGTCCACTCTCAACCTGCCAAGTATTCCCCGATTATTAAAGTTATAATGAGTTATCCTCTGCCCATATCACTGCTTTCTTGGCTGACAAGAGCTGCTTGGCTCAAGTGGCGTTAGCTCGACCAAAACAAGCAACTCACCTTGTAATAGCAAGTCTAGCAGCAGGTGATGGTATTTCCATGGATTGTAAAGTAGGTAGGATTGGAGAGACTCTACTTTATATAATGTATCTGCAGACCGCATGGAAAAGTTGGAAAATTCCACTATGAACTGCAAACAGATAATATAATTCTTCATTAGCATATGCTGAGATACATCATATTTCATTTAAATCTTATTATGACTTCCTATTTATTTACAGCTCTGATTTTCTCTTTATATATTGAATTAAGTATGTTTCACCTCCTATCTATAACACTCTGAAATCAAACTATTCCCTTTTACGGGTATTTTATAACCCCGAGTATTAATGTGTTGTTCTGCAACTGTTAATGCTGCAAACAAACGTTTCTCTGTCGTGTGTATTTTATGACTGAGTGCACTTTATGACCTTGCATACTTATGTATTTCTTTTCAGATTGCAATTTACATATTTTATGGCCTGTTATAGTTGTGTTTACCCTTCAAAATTTGTTACAAACTGTTATTTTATGTCCTGATAATTTTTTGTCTATCCTTTAAAATTTGCTAGAAATTGTTAATGTTAACACTGTCTTTTAATTATTGTGTGTACTCTACATCATGTTATATGTGTGTTTGTGTCATTTAAATTGATAGAAATTAATACTATTTTTAAAATTGAATTTCTTTTTTTCTGTAATATTTTCACTGGAACTTTTCTCCCCAGGCCTCTGCTGAAAAAGAACTCTCACCAAGTTGGACTATCCAGCTGGGTAAACAAAAGTAAAATAAAATAAAATAAATAAAATTTACATAAGCGTTTTCTTAGCCATTGTGCATTAGTGTAAGTGACCTCTATGAATCACAGCTGAGACAGACTCATTCACAGACAGGACAAATAGCTGTAATGCATATAATGACCATGAACACCACCCTTTGTGTTTCGATCAAACTCACTGGCGACTATTTATTATGAACTCATATCTATCTATCTATCTGTCTATCTATGTATCTATCTATCTCTCTGTCTCTGTGTGTGTTTCTTTTTCAGCATGAACATGGTCACTTTTTAAGGCAGTACACTAATATGGAGGAAGGAACCATTTCTAAACTTAATAACAAAAATTATGGTTCTATTCTTGCATGCTTGTGTGCTAGACAGAAAAATTAGGTGTCACATATGGAGGTGATATTCTGTCAAGTGTATTTGTTTGTGGAAGCACGCAGAATGATTTATTTTAGTAATGTCGAAGGCTTAATATACAAATTAACAATTAGCCTTGTGAAAGATGAATATTTGTAAAGAAGACTGTATACTCTAACATTATATTTATTTGATGACATCTTAGCAACATTATTTGTATGTACCCTTTAAGGAAAATCTATTTGTATTTGATATTTTCCCTTCCTTTCATATGACATAATTGTTGAATCGTGGCCTCACATCAATTAGAATTATACAATGACTGCTCATTACTGTTCAAAAAACACACTGATTGGACAGCCCAGCCTATGTGCCAGATGTAAATCAAGCATATCCCAGTGGAAAAAAGTTCAGCCACTGAAGTACCATTGAGCGGACAGACTTTCTATTGGTATAAGCTGAGGGACAGAGTAAAATATGAGAAACATGAGGTATGTTCTGCAAAACTAAACAATAAACCTAGCTGACTTTCCTCATATTTCTGCACTGTCCCTGTGAAAATTTTGTCATTTATAAAAAAAAATACAAAAAACAACAGAGATTTTCTCTGTTCTTGATTGCTTCTCCTGCACTATACTGATGTAGTGTGCAAGTGTGAGAATGTATGTCCCATACACATGTGCAGTATATCTGCAAACAAGGAAAAACATAGAGGAACACTACAGTGCCATTACACAAAGACATCATTTAAGAGAGGTAAGCAATTTCTTTCTTAAATAATGTCATTGTATAATAGCAATAATCCACAGCTGGGTGTAAGTATATTAGGATTTACATGATATTCCCACACCCAGTCATAGATTATTGTTTAGTTATGTACATCAGCAGCTGATCAGTAAATGCTGAACATGTGAATATAGTCACATCATTTAAATACCCATAATGCAATGTTTCAGCTGTGGAATGTTTTAATGTAGTTAAGGTGTATGCTAGGTTGAAATTTAAAATGAAGGTACAAAGCAGCATTAAATAGAAGCTTTCTGTCAATTTTGCTTTTCGAAAACAATGCTAGTGTGCTGTCTCTACAATATTATTTTTTTGTTTCTTTGTAAGTGTAAATTGTGTTTGTAAGAATGCTTTGTATAGTGAGTTGCTATAGGTAAGTGTTCTTTTTTTCTTGAGTCACTAAGTGATAAAACGTGAGTGAGTTTTTTTCCATTGGTAGACTACACTGCACAATGTTACTTATTATAAAGACATAATATTATTAGACACTTTTGTGAGAAATTATAATTAATGGAATCCTTTTTGTGACATTAGGATCTGATGAATTGAACCCCTAACAAGAGACACACTTCTCCAAGTAGTAGGCTGGAAGTGAGAGGCAGGCGCTCATGTCCACACTGAGGAATATATGATGTTGTTAATTTAATTTGGATGACTTACTTGTTCTTCAGTCATGGTATACTGTTAGAGTAGAATGGCTGATGCTGCGCAGCTCACTCAAAAATCACTCTGCATAATGATTCGACTGGGGGGAACATGATCATCAGGCATATTAATACAGTCTGTAAAGCAAAACTTTTTATAATTTGTATAAATGGATTAAAGTAATATCTATCCAAAAATCCACCATTGGATATAAAATATACTTTAGGGAGACTTCAGAAACCAAACTGAGAGCAGGTTTGCCAGTTCAGAGCAAAGCAAGCAGTTCAATACAGTGAGAGTGCATCAGAATTTGGACATTTCAGCTTGTTAGCCAGTGTCTCTACACAGCAATTAAATATCTAATATTAATTAGTAGTTAACCTTCTTCAATCAGCAGGATTAGGGACATGGGGCTTAAATATTTTGGCAGATGAAACTTTCCCAGGTTGGAGCACCTTCCCTTTACCTGTAATGCTATGTGCTCCTCACTTTTTATACAGGTCTTTTTTGTCACCCATGAGTTCACAGACAGAAACTGACTGAGGGAAATTTACATTTTTGAATGGAAAAAAAACATGTTCTTTCTGACTTTTGGAGACTTTAGATCTGACCTACAAGTTACTTATTTACCAGCTATTTTCTATTTTCCTCTGTATTTCTTCTGCAAAAGTTACATTATTCTTTCCGTTGAAAACACAACCCTTTCTTTGCACCCTTTTCTAATAACTCCTCTGCTAAGTGTTGTCTTTTTCTGTCGTACTTTTGGTGTGCCGGGCAGTTGTTTAACTTGTTTGCAGTTGCAGTATTTGTGTTGAGAGTTTGTGTTCTTGGCTGATGCTGTTGCTACTCTCAATCCTGACGTTAACATTTTGAATTCTGCTTTTCCTAACTTTTCTTGGTGATCATTTTGTTTCATTTTTTTGGAACAAAAGAAAAAAATTGAGAGTAAGTTTTCAGGTTTAGGTAGGTGTGATTCTTATGTGTACAACTTTCTGCCTCACGATGATCATGTGCTGTGCTTAGTTTGTCTTGTCCCTGAGCATTTAAAACAGGAGAGTGATATATGTGTCTTTGCTAAGTGCTTGCTTATTGGTGGAAAGTATAAACTGATGTTAAAAAGAATAATCCCTAAAATAGGCTTGACTCTTCAGGAGACTTCAAGTCTTGCATGATCCAAATTTGATTCTTTGGCTACTTTTAGGGTTAAGGTTAAGGACAGGATAGTTTTGTGGCTCTGCGATTTCAAAGCACCTCTGATCTCTGTGACTAAGTCAGTATCTCCAAGGCACACAGACAGCATTTGCAATGGTGGCTTCATACACACAACCCTTTTACTTACTGAGTAATTATAAATTTATAGAATTTTTGCATTTTATTCAGTAGAGCAAATTAGCTGGAAGTATTGACATAAGAGCACACAGTAATGGATGATGATGCACTCTGGGGTGTTGTAAGACTTTATAACTAAATTTATTTGGGGGGGGGCTAAAGATAGGGTGGGAAAGGGTGAAGCAGACTATTTACTTCATGCAGGTTCAAGGAGAGTAAAGACAAATACTAACCACAAGCCTGAAGTTGAACTTCATAAAATAATGCAAATGCAATAACTGCAAAAAATACAGGCACCAACGAGCAATGGAGTCAGCTATAATGTATAGAGCAAGTTTGTCATAACTTCAGAAATCAGGATCTGGTCTGTAAAGGATTGTAAGTACATCAGGTTACAAAATGCTGAATGCTATGCTCTGCAAGGGCAGGGCAACAATGTATATCCTTGAGACAGGGATAGCCCGGGAAAGTCCGTAGTGATGTAAATCTAAACCATTTAAATGTACGTGCTGTTTCTCAAATAAACATAAGAATAACACCACATCCTGTACCCAAAAGAATAGCAGTAACAATGCATTTCAGGTAGACTATCCTGACTGCAGCTTTTCAGGCTGCTATGTCCATTCCTTTCCTTTTTCCTCGTAGAAGGACAGAACCACCTATTAGGTTCATAGATCCAACAATATAGAAACCTAACTAGACCAAAATGGGATCAGTATATGCAAAGCAATAAAGCTTCATCAAGACAAAATTAGAAACTATAGTCTAATAAATGTATAGGTAATTACTGACCTTTCAATGACTAATCTGGGGTCTGTATTATATGAACAACGTGAATAGTAAAGCTTAAAAGAAAGAACATATAACTGGCACAACAGGGCTTCATGACCAATAACAACGCCTATGGTCAGATTTAACCAGTATATGTGGGTATTTTTGAAGGTGAATATCTTGCATAAAGGAAAGAGAAGGGGAAACCTTCCTTTCCACAACACCCCCTGTACACAGGGGGATGTTCTGCATGGTTTGCCATGCTAGACTCTAGGTACACTGCTATTTTAGGACATGAATAGTTGATATTCTGTATTTGGTATAGTGTGCCATGTTTATGTAATAGTGCACAGTATGGGTTTGAGTTTTATGTGGCGTCAACCAGTCATCAAAACACAAAATAGGTAGCTATGTTAGTCATAATGGGGGACCAAAGTCTATGCCATGGTCGGGGGGCCACTGTCTGTTAATGCAGTGAAACTATGCATTGTATGTATTAACAAATGCTTACCAAAACTATGGAATCACACTCTGTCTTTGATAGACTAAGGTACTTGGTTGGTCCATTTTAAATCTTGCAAATGATAGTTCACAGTTTGTGTTTGAGTGATATGTGGAGACAGTAAAGTCTTTCCTGTATTGTAGTAGCTAAAGCTCCTTCCCAGTGAACTTAAACAGAAAGATTGAGCACAGGACACAGTGGCTGTTTCTTTAAATTATGGAAGACAAGGTTTCATTTATTACAAATAAATTAGCACACCAGATTCAAATGCTCTGTACCAGTGTCACCACACGGTAGTTCACAATTCCAAAAAATAGTGAATGACTAATTAACAGAGCTTTATGTGCTGAGCCTAGCTAATCACATTCTACTCTCTCTTGCACTGATGTCACGCTGTTATCTCATCTGTCTATTTTTCAGAAGGAGTCTCTGAGCTGGTACTCTGAATGCAGATACCTTTCCTATCCTCTCCCTTCCAGCATAATTCTTTAGTGCCTGCTTCTTCTTCAGCATCAGGTAATTCTAGCATTGTCTCTCATCCACTGCATCCTTCTGTCTTAAGGTTTCAAACCTGCAGCACTTCACCCTCTCATGTCTTACACATTCTACTATCTGATCTCTCCTGTACATTCCATCTTCTATATCTACTTTTAGGGGAACACTCTCTACGTCTTCCATATCAGTTCAATCTTTCGTCTGAAATTAGATACCAGTTAAGAAAGTACTGCAATGCAAATCAAAATATATAAATGGGACTGAGTCTTTATGGACTCTAGCAATAACCCACTGGGGTGAATCATTAAGACCTTTGTCTGGCCAGTTGTCCTTTGCTATATCATCTTTTAACCAGATGCTTTAACGTGACATAGAACTTAAGGAAATATGCTTAGCAGTTGCTGATAACTTGGTCATAGCAAGACCACAGACATAACCAAGTACACCATCAGATTTAAAATACCTCTGTGGTTACTGCATGTTGGAGAAGTTAAATATCTGACTGCTGCAGTCTTAATCAAAAAAGTCTGTCTCTAATAGAAGAGACAGATTTTTTGTGTGTTTACAACAGATTATGTTTTAGCAAAGCAGTAATCAAGGGATTGTTATACCTCTGTATAAAAGGCTATATATAGCAGGAGGCCTTTATGGGCAAATAGGCTTAAGTTTATATGTACTCCATGGCATAAGCTATATATGTAAGTCCAAATATATAACAAATCACTATTTTTTATAATAAACAATTACATGAAGTAGTGTGCTGAGAATATACCACATATGTCACAAAAATAGAGTTCTAGTCCCAGTATACTAAGCCTAAACATTTAGATCACGAAATGCTAGCTTTAGATCAAGTTAATTTCTAGAGTACCTTGTGCAATGGCTGCCTGTTCCATCTGGTGTGTATGGGACATGCAGTCGGTAACGAAATAATTATGAAATGGTGTTTGTTTCTTTATATTGTTTAATTTCTCTTAAAATATCTGGAGTGCAATAAAAAGATGAAAGAAACTACTCTATGGTTTTGTTTCCTGAATAAAAAGTTGGCATCAGAGTTCAAAGGAGTTTGAATTGATGTGTAAAAGAGCAGTCAGTCTTAAGGAACTGGAAATTACATTCCTATGGAAAAGAATAAGAACATTACGCAAATAGGAAGGCGTTGGTTGCTCTTTTTTCAGGAATAGTCTTTCTCATGTTTTACTAGCTTAGTTCCCCTCTTATCCAGTAGTGCAGCTGACCTGCGTCTGCTCAGGTTGTTTGGAAAATGACATTACTGTTAATTGCTCATAACGTTTTCTCTTGAGTATTTACTGACTTTGTCAGAATTCAGTGCAGAGTAAGAATGGACAAGTGGCAGCTGTAATTATGTAATTTCACTTTGGTACTTTTGTATCTGTCACGTAATATGCACCTCCTACCTGCATCTTATATTATATCACCTTCAGAAATCTGCAAAATAGAAATGAATTTTCTCAACCAGAAACATTTTAGTTACTTTTAGGTGGTGCTGGACTCATATTAGGACTTTCTAAAACTTACAAGACTTATTCATTATTCTCTGTATTTCAATTCTCTAAGTGACTATTTTAATAGTCATAAAGTAGTACACAGAACATAGATTTAATATGATCTGACAAAATGCTTCCATCAAAGTGTTAAATGCAACATCAACTTTTAAAATGCAGTTCATATAATTTACATTGCATTTTATTAAAACAACTGTGACAAGTTGTTTGTTTAGTCCACTCCCTCTCTATACTATCTCGAATTATATATCATATGCTTCTTTTTGTATACCACAACCCATCTAGGCCTTCTTGTGGGAGTCTGTTACCCTACAGTCCATTATCAGCTGTGGTAACATATTATATGTATCGACTACTCTTTCCATAAAAGGGTGTTTTCCAACGCCTTGGTCGAACTTATTGATTTGATAAGCATACTCTCTCTCTACTCATCTGTTCATAGGTTAATGCTAGGCTATCAGTCTGTGTATTATTACAAATCTAGTCTATAATCAGTAGTCAGAATCAAACTCTGTAACTTGAATCTATGAGGTTAAAACTTCACCCATTAGGCCAACCCTTCCTCACCTCCCTTTTCTCTTTTTCCTCCTCAGCTGATTGCAATCACATTGCCTCCTCAATATGTTGAATTCAAGTATCATGTATTGGCTTTTATCTCTGCCCTCAAGTTAGAATTTCATTCACATTGTTTATTTATTGATTTACTGACATTTGAGTAACAGTAAAGTCCAACTGTGCAGAAGCCCATTTTCAGTGAAGACCCATGGAGAAAACCTTCAAATTATTACAAAACATTTCAAGAACAATAGTTATACAGTCTTCAAAAATAAAACAAAAAAATATGCAGTTTAAATAATTATAACAAACTAGACACAATATAAAAACATTGGTTAAAAATCTATACACGGTATATGACCATCATTTAATATTTAGAGAATTTTTAGACATTTTGTAGAAAAATGAAAGGTAAGTTAGTCTAATACAAACAGGAGCTGCAATATGAAGTGAGGGAAAACAAGTTTATGATATATTTAGAGAGAGTCATGGAAGACAATTAGAAGTAAGTGAAGAAGGGAGAGTAAGGCAGTATAAGGAATGAAAAGGCACTTATTTACTTGTTCATGAAAAGATACTTGTTCACATCTAAGGACACAGTTTATTCCCTTTGCCATTGTGTTAGTATTTCTCTGTACATTCTTAACTAGCTTGACATCCTTATCCCTGGATGGCCAGCACAACAAGTAGTGTTTTGCAGGGGGCACCAGAAGTGAATGTAATACTCCATTGGAGACCTAACTAGAAATATGTAGAGGAGCCTTGCTATTCATGAAATCTATTCCCTGTAAGGATACAACCCACCATCTTATTTGCCTTATCTTTCAGTTCACAATGGAACAGCCATTCTTGTGCACTGGAATAAACACATACCACCATTTTATATTTATTAGTATTGGATAACTATTAAATATGCCACCGACTGAAATAGTGAGGGTCATATTGCCTAGTCCTCAGAAGACTGAAAATACACGAGAATTACAGATATTGAACATCACTCTTTTAAAGTTGAGTTCTTGAGAAATTGAGTTGGAAATACTTGTAGTATATGGACCTCACTGACTACTCTTCTTGTTTGCGATAAGGGTTAAGGTCTTCCCCTCGTAGACAGAATGCACAGGATTTGATTCTGATCCAAGGTTACTAGCTGGGCTTAAAATGGCCCTTAAGGGCAGTTAGCCTAGTATTATCCTATGAACCAGGAAAAAGTCAGCCTTGTTATGCACCTCTCAGATGCCAAAAAAGGTTTTATTGTGCACATTTCATAGCTGATATGCTGTAGTCTCTCACTATATCATCTGTAGCTTTCATTAATGAATAGCAAGCACCAAGAAATGGTAGCAGCTTTAAAAGTTTTGAAACACTTCACACTGCCACAGAAAATTAGCAAACTTAACTTTTAATAGCTTTTAAAGCTGTTGCTATGTCAGAGGTGCGTTTAGCTTTGGGTTACCACCTGTGCAAGTGTTTTACAGCTTTCAAAGCTGTAAATCACCTGACACTCCTACACAGATTGTTATCTATAACAAATAGTCTATCAGAGCAAATGAAGTTTTATTCAATACATAGAAGTGAGACTGATTTTCTTGAAACAAAATTACCTGCTATATGTTTGTGATACACATATCAAGATTCATCTCTTGACAGTCACTTCACTTCCTTCTACAACCAAGCTGAATTTCTTGCATCAATATCTTGCACACATAACAAGCTGCTTATGGTTGAAAACCCATTCATAATTCTCTCTGGGAGCCATTGTTTCAGTTTCTATGTTTTTCTATGTTCCTGTAATGAATCATGACTTAAAAGGTGCCACTGGTCTACTCTACCTAACTCTCAGAAAATAAACTAATAAGCAAACACTTTTAATGAAACTTCACATAAATTAGTTTGCATTTTACCTACAAAAATGGTCTTTCATGTTTGCCCAGATAAGAAAATCTTTGATCTCGGCACACATATATTTTATAATAGCTGAGATTAAGTAAATGTATACACGGGTAGGTCAATTTCACATTCAGCACGTGATTTGAGATAATGAGAGTTTCACATTTAGTTACTGATCATAATGACTGTTTTTCAAACAGAGCGTACAAAATGATATGGAAAAATTGTTTATGGAATGATCCAGCTGGCCCATTCATTCCCCACAGGACATGAGACAATCACAGAAGTCCATCCTCCTAGCATCCATTAATATTTTTGTAACTGATCTATAACTCTTCCCATGCCCAGTAGCAGGTGAAAGATTAGGCCATCAGCACTGACCCCCAGGGTATGGACACTAATGTGCATGCTTCACTGCAGCTACAGCATGCTCAGCTCGCTATACATGCGCATATCATAGCGCAATGGCAGCTAGCAGAGATACAGTAAAAATACAAAAAGAACGCACTGCTTAAGGAACCATGTAAGGAAAATCTTTATTAAAAAGCATTGAAAAACTTCCAGAATTATACAATACTGCAAGCTTTAGTACCCACAGCACTTCAATGGATTAAAAAGCTACTCTTAGATGTTTCTTCACTATAATAAGAAAGTAGAAGGTTCAGCAATAATGGAGAACACAGGACCATGCGTAAGTGCAAATCCAGAATACCGACTGACATGGATACTTGTCTGTTATCACATGAAACTGTACTGTTGCTAAATATGACAAAAGTAAAAAGTTTTTCATTTTGTTGAGCAAATTTCTAGGCTGTCCATGAAATTAATTAGAAAAATTCTTAACACTGAATGCATAAGATGGCCTTCAAATGTGGAACAGTGAGGAACGTGAAGTTTTTAAGACTCAGGAACATTCCTTATAATGAGGTCACTTGAGAGGTATGAGTATCAATAATGGGTTTTCTACCTATTATTTTTAGCATTACCCGTGTTTATTGCACAAAGAATTTGAGAGCCGTAGCCAAGACGATGTGCAGCATTTCCTAGATATCACACAATTGCCATAATGTTCTGAGAGCTGCGCAAAAACACTGATACGGACAGGTGTTCTGCATTATCACTGTAAGTTCTAGGGCACATTGTCATAATGTTCTGAGAGCTGCGCAAAAACACTGATACGGACAGGTGTTCTCCATTATCACTGTAAGTTCTATGGCACATTAAAGCAAAAGCACTTCAATAAACTTTAAAACGTTATTGCATTCACGGAGGATAATAATATACACAAATAAATATATATACATTATGCATGAATGGGCGTGCCTTCATTGAACGTTGTGCATCAGGGCTGGTAACTCGGTACGTAAAAATCCACTACCAAACATTAGCAGACTGGAGTTCCGCTGTGGCAACCCCTAACCGGGATAAGCCAAAAGACACAACAACAACAAATATATATATATATATATATATATATATATATATATATATATTTATATACATATATATAAAATTAGTGGGAAAGCTGTACTTGGTATTATATAGATGTGGTTAATCATTCTCTGAGGTTACTTCTCAGAACATGCAATAAAACAGTCTTTTTGAAGGAAGTAAGCCCTCCGTGGCAGCTTCCACGTGAGGGCAGTGCCACACCCGCACCCCTGCAATATACTAATATTCCCCTTCCCCATGGATTATCCTTTATTGCGCAACTGTTCACCAGCTGCATTATTGACCAAAATGGGTTGACAATGCAGAGAGGTTAATCATAGCCACAACTGACCAACCTTGAGTCATGGATTAATGAGCATAAGAACAATATTTACTATAATAATTTGCTATGTCACCTGTCTTTTGAAAATAGGATTACAGTTCACTGTTGTATTTAGACCAACGCCCGTGTCTGCTTTTAAGTGGGAAATTCAATAATCCTTACAAATTTCCATTCATCTAATAAGATCAGCTCATTTTTTATTAAGCTGTAGTAATGTTTCAGTTAGTCTCAATAAAAGCGTGTGTGTTTAATGTATAACTTCTTTAGCTAGCACATTAATACAAATATCAGAATAGTTCTCAGATATTTTACCCTTGAGCCTGGTATTGTTTTTTTCCTATATACAAGGCCTCACTGTCTCCACATGTAGCCAAGGAAATAATATTTCTTGTTTCACAATTGACATGTACATTAAAAACATAATCCTTCCTTGTAAAAGGTGGACAAATACAGTTTCATTGGACAAACAGCATCAGTAGCAACACTCATAAATGGAAGAAGTGCTGACTTTGTGCCTACTTCATGCACTGCTCAGTTCTGGAGACTTAAGGCATAAACTGCTGTTTTAAACTTCTCATGCATTTATATGGAAACTGATTTGTCATGTATATTTCTTAATCTCATCAGAATTCTGGAAAATAGTCAAAATGCCAAGTCTTATTTCATAGGTTCATAGATTAGTACTAAGCTAACTGCCCTTGCGAGCCATTTTAAGCCTAGCCAATTATCCTTTGTGAGACTCAAACCCTGCACCTTGTGTTTGTAAGGCAAACACCTTAACCATTAGGCCACCCTCCCAAACCAGTTTCTTTGATCTATAAGGATTACCTGTTATGTGCCAAAGAAAAAAGTAACTTATTCATTATATCTGCACACTATACCATTGTACCACTATTCTCTCAGAAGAATAAGGTTTCTTGGCACCCTTTCTCCTGTGTCAAACTCTGTTTCACTCTTATCTGGCCTTATCATAGCTCCATCCAGTAAACTCATCAGTCACTATCTGTAACCCATTTTATCCTATTCAACATCTGGTTATAGTGCCAAAATATGTTTGAGACGTATGCTATCAATGTAATTAAGTACTGGAACTCAAGTCATTTTTATACATATTAGTTAAACATTGCAACTACATTCCTATGAAATATTCACAATAAGGTAATTAATACTTTCATTTGAATATCTCACTTTAAATGTAAAAAAATGTGGTTGCAGGTAGGCATTCTGTGAATAAAATCAGTTTAGTAGTAATGTCATCCTGTAACATAAACGCGTGGTCCACATGTATTATATAAATAGCACCACGTTCTTATATAATTAACTTTATCACTTATGACAAATTAATCCTTCCATAAGGACAGTGTGTCATTCCATTAGACACAAGTATCTCCATTGCAGTACCCGATGCATACCTCTCAGCTGTCCAGATTTTTGTTTCATATTTTGGTCTGTGGTTTTCGATCAAATCACTGAAGACTGAATTCACTAAATAATGACATATATTTGAGTTTCAGACTTCATATGCTTCAGAAAATTAATGATAACAGAAATTCTGCCATTCTAGCAACTTCCTAAGTTTATAAGAGCAACATTTAAAATCTGTTGCCATTTTTTGGCCTTTGTTCCCTCATTATTTTAGGATCTGTCCAGATTTCGTACACTAAGAGGTTGAGAGGTATGATCCTGATGTGAAAGCTTGTTCTATTTTATTATATAATATGATGTTGGTAGTTTTACTACATTTACTTTAATAAATATTTTCCCTACATGTTTTCTTGATCTGACATTCTTTGTAGATTTGCTGCTGCTACTTTAAGCTCTTCTGTCAAAATCTTTCTATTTATGTCTCATACTGTGTGGATACTTGCAATACACTCATCCTTTATTTACTATCAGTACGGCAATGCACCATATCTGCCTCCCTGTCATCAGGATGGGCAAGCCAGCATCAGCCATTCATAGCCAGTCTCCCTTGTCAGCTGTTTCAGCACCCAGATCACTAGGTCCCAGGTCATGTGGTCCCATTCGGATCCAATTCCAAGACTCGTCCATCTGCTCTGTAGAGCTGAAAAATGAAACAGACATTTTAATAAGGGGTCACAATAATGACTTGATGGGAAAATGTGCAGAACACATTGTTACTGGTTGTTATTGAATAAAAATAATTTGAATAAAAATAATAAGGCCAAAGCATGAACCATAGAGAACATGGGAAGATGGAAAGGAATAAAGGAATGTAGTTTTGGTTTGTAATCCCTCATTATTATTGCATGTAAAGCACCCAAAGGAATTCTACATGATAACTACAATGTGTTACTGATGGGTCCTGAGGTGTCCATATTAGGTAGAGATGAACTAAAGGTAGCTTGTAAAAGAAAACAATAAAATGAAAAGATAGTCAATACGGTCATAAAGGAATTGGGATATTTTAAGACATTTTATGTGTTTTTCATGACCTGCTTGCTTAGTCTGAATACTGTAACACCTTAGTGAAATCAAAAAGGGTATCTCAGCACATCTTTTGACAAAAATCAGAGTTAAAAATTATGGTTCAAGTTTTAGAAGTCTCACTTCCAGACAGACAACATTCATGGCTTGAACTGGCTTCTATCTTATCTTTCTCAACACATTACCACACATAAGCAAATCCACAAGCCAGAGCTATGTCCCATACTAAACAATATATGCCAGGCTTAGTCACAAATAGAGCACCTTTTTCCTCTGATAAGATCCTCCTGCAAATTGCAGGTGACACCTTATACTTGTGTTGCATCTCTAGAATATGAAAATCACTACCTCTGCCTGTTAGATGAATCAACGATATAAAAATCTTTATGCTACAACTCAAGAAACCTCTAATGGACTCCTGGCTTTACTCTTGCTCCACACCCAGATAAAGACTAGGTTTCCATAACAACACTATCTAGACTTCTCCTATTAGCTTCAATAAACAACATACCACTGATCCCTCCTCTGCTTGTAATAACATATTCTGTTTTTTCACTCATCTCCAAATATTTTATGTATTCCTGCTGCCCTCAGCTTATCTCTTGTAGGCACTGGTGTAATCAGAGGGTCACTCACTGTGTATATTGTGTATCTACACTGCATATTTTTATATACTGTATCCATACTGTATAGTTTGAGTTTGTCATCACATTATTCTACAAACTTGTCATGTATTGTCTATCTGCTTCTAAATTGTTGCTGGAGATTTTCTCTGTAAAGTGGTTATAGTATGTGCCCAGTCAGACTGTATCTGTACACTAATACTAATAAATAAATAAAGCAAGCAAAAAAGAATGCTGTGATCTACTATTAAAGATTATGGGTGACATAACAAAATAGTTGGGACAACAATACTGAGGCACGACATCAATATTTGATTCCTGCTGTTAGTCCTTCACCACATAATGCATTCCATAATGTACTATGTTTGTGAATTACATTATGCATTCCATAATGTACTATGTTTGTGAATTACATTATGCATTCCATAATGTGCTATGTGAGTGAATCACAATATGCATTGCATAATGTACTATGTTTGTGAATTACATTATGCATTGCATAATGTACTATGTTTGTGAATTACATTATGCATTCCATAATGTACTATGTTTGTGAATTACATTATGCATTCCATAATGTACTATGTTTGTGAATTACATTATGCATTCCATAATGTACTATGTTTGTGAATTACATTATGCATTCCATAATGTACTATGTTTGTGAATTACATTATGCATTCCATAATGTGCTATGTGAGTGAATCACAATATGCATTGCATAATGTGCTATGTGAGTAAATCTCTGCTAGTGAATTACAATATGCATTCCATAATGTGCCATGCCTGTGAATTACATTCTCCATTCCATAATGTACTGTTTGCAAATTACATTATGCATTCCATAATGTGCTATGTGAGTGAATCACAAAATGCATTCAATAATGTGCTGTGATTGTGAAACAAAATGCGTGTTCCTTTATGTGCTTTGCTTGTGAACCACAATATGCATTCCATAATCTGTTATACTAGTGAATCGTAATATGCATTCCATGATGTGCTATTTTAATGGACCACAATATGCATTCCATAATGTGCTATGCTAGTGAATCACAGTATGCATTCATAGATTCACCCATGTGAGAATTAAAGAATATCAAAGTATTTTGAAGACTGCATCAGTGCTGAAGGAGTGCAATATGATTTACACAATGCTCTTTGAATTTCTTTAAGATACAAAATACATCTGACAAAAACACGTTGCACATGGCTTTAGTTACTTTTTTCACTTCATCTGCAGAGATCAGAGGCCAGACTAGGTGGAAGAGATATGGGGAGAGGGGACCTATGAATCAAAGACTGAAAGGATATATAAAGTTTGCAATGTTAGTGGATGGGGACTGAGGTGGTCGGTTTACTCAGTTATCTGGTATTACAGGGGCAGGGTATTGTTATATAACATAGGTAAAGGTGACTTTAAAATTATTTCCATTAACAGAAAAACTAAATGAGCTTGCATAATGTACATTTGCTTATGACTGCAGTAGCAGTGCAAGTACGTATTACACTAATGTTCTGTGACAGTTGCATGGAGATTGTACAATACAAAGAAATCTAATGGCATCAACCTTAAGTCAGAAAGTGCATGCATGTGTATGTGTGTATGGGGAGGGAAGTGGCATTTTTGACACATTGATTAAGGTGTCTAAAGGAATTCATGTGTGGTTTTTGATTGCCTTCTGCTGTGGAGCTTGCTTAATATTCACTCCCATAATGTTACCATTCTGGAGACAAAAGAAGTTGGCTTGCATGGGCACATGCAACAGTGAGCACTGCATCTTAAGCTTGCATCACCAATTTGCACTCCCCCAAGGAGCAGGGCAGTGAAAATGCTGTTGTTTAGAGATCTGGAATTACAGGTAACCCTGACTGTGAAGGCTTGCATGGTTTACCCGTTTGCAGAGTTTATCAAAGAAAACATGCAATACTTATCTTCTTCTAATTACTGCTTTGTTTTTTACTGTTGAACTTGTAGGGCAGTGCCTTGCAAAAGTAATTGTTTGGAATCTATTTCTAGATTAATGGAAGACCTTTTACCTGCCCTTAGTGAGGTAGTATCTCTTATGACTCTATTAAAGTTAAATGCATGAAAGACTGATAATTAATTAATTTTAAAATAAATTGCTGTTGTGATATAGGTCATTTAAGCTAATGATAATTCATAGTTAATATAGCTGTTGACATTCCAGAAAAGTGCATGGAAACAAGAAAATAAATTTTTTTTTTTATGTTTATACTGATAAAAGAGTTTTAGCAAGTACAGTTTTTGGGAAGTGAGCCAAAATTTAGATTGTTTTGGATTTGCCTGCCAAATACAGCATGGCAGCTCTGAGCCATTTTTTAAGTTATTCTTGCATGTTCAAGTGTAGTGTTTACAGTCGGAAAGCATTCATTTTTCCATTTAAAAAATGAAGACTGACAACATTTGAAATGTTCATGGGTCTGGCCTCTAAAATAAACTAAATAAAATTAATTGTGGTCATGTATTTTTAACAATGAAACTGAAACAGAACTTCCCAGAATTCATGACCCAGTTAACTCATATGAATACAGATGGAAAACAATAACCGCTTAACTTAAGATGCAATAATTTTTTTTTTATTATTATTATTCTTTGACTACTGATTTGCTGCACACAGCAGAGATTTTAACCTGTGTTGACAACTCTTATGTCTTACAGAATTTCTGGTGAAGAACAGCTATGATTTTGCCAACTCTTGGGCTGTACACGGAACTGTGAAAAGGTGTAGAAGAGTGTCTCCACCCAGTAAAACGTGCAACATTTCATCAGATCTTACTGGTGAGGTATGTGTGTTAATAAACATACAGAACATATGTAAGCACCCAATGCTGCAAAACACTGTGAACAGATCAATAAGAAATGCAATCATTTGTTAACAGTCTGGCTATGTGGAAGGTACCATTGGACCTTGGAGTTTGGCAGGGTGCTGTATCCTGTGTAGGGTATAACCCATATAGCTAAGGCTGCTGCAGCAGGGTGCTGTATCCTGTGTAGGATATAACCCGTATAGCTAAGGCTGCTGCAGCAGGGTGCTGTATCCTGTGTAGGGTATAACTCGTATAGCTAAGGCTGCTGCAGCAGGGTGCTGTATCCTGTGTAGGGTATAACCCATATAGCTAAGGCTGCTGCAGCAGGGTGCTGTATCCTGTGTAGGATATAACCCGTATAGCTAAGGCTGCTGCAGCAGGGTGCTGTATCCTGTGTAGGGTATAACTCATATAACTAAGGCTGCTGCAGCAGGGTACTGTGTCCTGTGTAGGGTATAACTCATATAGCTAAGGCTGCTGCAGCAGGGTGCTGTATCCTGTGTAGGGTATAACCCATATAGCTAAGGCTGCTGCAGCAGGGTACTGTGTCCTGTGTAGGGTATAACTCATATAGCTAAGGCTGCTGCAGCAGGGTGCTGTATCCTGTGTAGGATATAACCCGTATAGCTAAGGCTGCTGCAGCAGGGTGCTGTATCCTGTGTAGGGTATAACTCATATAATTAAGGCTGCTGCAGCAGGGTACTGTGTCCTGTGTAGGTATAACCCATATAGCTAAGGCTGCTGCAGCAGGGTGCTGTATCCTGTGTAGGGTATAACTCGTATAGCTAAGGCTGCTGCAGCAGGGTACTGTGTCCTGTGTAGGGTATAACTCATATAGCTAAGGCTGCTGCAGCAGGGTGCTGTATCCTGTGTAGGGTATAACTCGTATAGCTAAGGCTGCTGCAGCAGGGTGCTGTATCCTGTGTAGGGTATAACCCATATAGCTAAGGCTGCTGCAGCAGGGTGCTGTATCCTGTGTAGGATATAACCCGTATAGCTAAGGCTGCTGCAGCAGGGTGCTGTATCCTGTGTAGGGTATAACTCATATAATTAAGGCTGCTGCAGCAGGGTACTGTGTCCTGTGTAGGGTATAACCCATATAGCTAAGGCTGCTGCAGCAGGGTGCTGTATCCTGTGTAGGGTATAACCCATATAGCTAAGGCTGCTGCAGCAGGGTACTGTGTCCTGTGTAGGGTATAACTCGTATAGCTAAGGCTGCTGCAGCAGGGTGCTGTATCCTGTGTAGGATATAACCCGTATAGCTAAGGCTGCTGCAGCAGGGTGCTGTATCCTGTGTAGGGTATAACTCATATAATTAAGGCTGCTGCAGCAGGGTACTGTGTCCTGTGTAGGGTATAACCCATATAGCTAAGGCTGCTGCAGCAGGGTGCTGTATCCTGTGTAGGGTATAACCCATATAGCTAAGGCTGCTGCAGCAGGGTACTGTGTCCTTTGTAGGGTATAACTTGTATAGCTAAGGCTGCTGCAGCAGGGTGCTGTATCCTGTGTAGGATATAACCCGTATAGCTAAGGCTGCTGCAGCAGGGTGCTGTATCCTGTGTAGGGTATAACTCATATAATTAAGGCTGCTGCAGCAGGGTACTGTGTCCTGTGTAGGGTATAACCCATATAGCTAAGGCTGCTGCAGCAGGGTGCTGTATCCTGTGTAGGGTATAACCCATATAGCTAAGGCTGCTGCAGCAGGGTACTGTGTCCTGTGTAGGGTATAACTCATATAACTAAGGCTGCTGCAGCAGGGTACTGTGTCCTGTGTAGGGCATAACTCATATAGCTAAGGCTGCTGCAGCAGTGATCAAGTGATGAAGATCCAGATTTTCTTGACAAAGTAGAAGAAATTAAAGGAGAATCTGAAATGTGCTTATTACCTGGCCATTTTGAATAAAGCTCCATATAAAAGGGATCTTTTTAAAAATGACAAAACATGCATCTTGACATATTTTCCAGAGTCAGACTTAAATACAGTGTATTTTTGTGTTGACATAGAATCTTAATAGTAAAGCCATACAGCAGTAGATGGTTTATTAATACTGAAGTGAGAGAGATACTTCATCAGTCTATGTAAAACCCCCCTACTAGGTCTAATGTTCCAGTCTGGAATTCATTTTTTATTGGAATTCTTTTTTTTAATACTCTGAAGTATGCACATTCAGAAAGTTACAACACAAGCTGCCCTGGAAAAGCATATAGTTTGGTTTGTCATAATGGTTATGGTCTTTACCTCACAGGCACAGAGTTTGATTTCAACCTTTGGTTATTCGCTAAGATTACAATAGTCTGCAGGCTAATAGCCTAGCATTTACCAATTAAATACTAGTTTTGCATCTTTTACTTCAACACATACTGCAGCCCAACAAAGGGATGAATACAGTGGTCTTAGGTTTGCATAAATTTATCCATACTCAGGCAGCATTAAAACAAATTAGGAACAGAATTAAGTATTGTATACCGTGTGCATTTATTTATCAATCTATATATATATATATATATATATATATATATATATATATATATATATATATATATATATATATTTTCTGGGTTCCCTTAGAACTAGCCTAGTTCTGCCACCTATACCAGCCCACTGTCTAATCCAGGTGTTTTTCCATTTAATGCAGTTAGAGTCCTCTCTTATATCCTCTGCTGTATTCACTCATCCGTCTTATCCCCTTGTGTTTTACAGCTAACCCCTAAGGTGCGGCGGCCTCCCCCTCCCGCAGAAACAGTCAGCAAGTGTCCTTACCCCAAATAAGCATCTTAACCACTTGAACAGCTCCTAGCCAGACTGAGACTTTCTGTTTTAGGGCTGTGTAGGTGCTTTTTTACTAACTGCAACCCTACTAGCTGAATGCTAATAAAACCTGTTCATTGTCTTAATTTTGTGTGGTACAATACGGACTGGAGAACACACTCTTAAGAGGGTCTATAGTATATTCTCGAAAGCCGACAATGTTGAATCTGACATAGTCGACACGAAAATATCGAATGCTCAGAATCTCAGGCATATAAACATAAATCTCTGTAAGGGGAGATTTCCGTTTACTGCAATGTAGTGCGGTCTCGGAGTTGGTATATTTAAGTAGCGGGGATGGGGGGGCATAGCCCCCCACGTGGAGGGTGCAGGGGTGCTTGCCCCCCTGCATAAACCCATTAGTGTACTTTTTTCTTTTTTTTTGTCGATGTTTGAAGACATCGACCATATGGTGTCGACCATATGTTGCTCGATGTTTTCAAACATCAATCTTATAATTTAGACCCTCTTAAGATATCCCATTTGCCCCAGCCTACTATTCTAAATTATAAACCCCAGTGTATTGAAGTGCTATTATTTCACCAGTAGGTGGCAGCAGATACAGATCCCTACAAAGTAAACATAACTCCAACCCTCAAAAATTTTAGGCTGCAGTGAACAACATCCTCCAGCCTGGAAGAACCCCCCCCCCCCCAGCACAGATAGTACAAATTCAGACATATTTCCAAAAAGAAAGGGCCAGCACAATGTGTGGAACAAAGGAAGTTTTAATTTAAATGCATAGGCTCAAAGGCACAAAAGTAAAATCACAAATCCATAAGGGGTAGGGGAAAAAAAGCTCCCAAAAACACAAACCAGTTTTGACTATACCAGCCTTCCTCAGTGAGTGTACAGAGCCGATAAACTTAATTGCATATATCAACAGCTACATACCCATCCTAATTAGCATGTATCATTCCCCATTGGTTAGTTATGTGTTCATTTAATCCTGGTGGAAAAAGACCCCCCTCCCCAAATTGATAATCCACTTCTTCTCTTCGCAATTCAGGATGGAGTGCCACCCAGACTTATTCCTTCTGTCCCCAATTATTCTGTCTAATACTGTAAATCTAAAGAATGCAGAATTATGTTTTAAGGTATGTTTAAATAGGACATTGGACTGTTTTTGTTGCTGATATCACTAATGTGTTCACGGATCCTCAGCCTAAGTGGTCTGTACGGTTGCCCGACATAAAATGCTGAGCAAGAACATGTGGTCAAATATATAACCCAATCAGAACTACAATTAGCCAGGAATTTGATGACAAAAACTAAAGCAGTATTTCTGCTGGTGAACTGTTTAGTTTTACCTACCCTAGGACAATGTGAACAGTGTCCACACAGGGTACATCCACATTCTATATCTCCTGTTAGAGTCCATTGTTGAAATTGTCCAGTGGTACCCTGGTAACGTTTATAATGACTAGAATATGAACCCAGTGTTTGGCCCCTGCGAAAAATGAATGAACACCTTTCCCCAAGGAACTCCAACAGTCTAACATCTGCCAATAGGATGTTCCAATGTCTGTTAACAATATTCATAAGTGACTTAGTGTTCCTGCCGAAAATGGTGACAAACCTCAATTTGGAGGCATCCCCCGATTAGGGTTCCTTGTAACTAAGTAGCCCTTGCCTATCCTGGCTAGATGCCCACTGGCATGCCATGATGATGTTTCCTGATTTATAACCCCTATTACTAAATCTGTGAACAAGATAATCTCTATAATGTTCATAAGTTCATGTGTCAGTGCACACCCTTCTAATCCAGAGAAATTGTGACTTTGGTATATTCCGGATGATATGTTGGAGGGTGGAAGCTAGTCTCATGAAGAAGTGAATTATATTGGGGAAATTTGTGATAGATCTGAGTGTCCAAGGTATTGTCCACATTCCTGGTTACCAGGACATCAAGGAAAGTGATCTGTTGTGGATGATCATTTACCTTGAACTCAATACCCCATTTGTTATCATTTAAATATTCCACAAATTCATGCAAATAGATCTCATCAGCCTTCCACACCATCCAACAATCATCCAGATAATGTCTCCAGATATCAATCTCATCGACATATATATTATACCTGGGATCATAAATAAGTTTCTCTTCCAAAAACGCCATGAATAAATCAGCGTAAATAGGCACAAAGGAAGCACCCATGACTGTACCCTGCACCTGCCAAAAACATTCACCTTGGAAATGCAGTACATTTTTGGTTAGGGCATGTTCCGCTAAATATACTAAAAATGTGTTAAAACCTGGCTGGTAAAGTTCACATTTTTCTAACCAATACTGCAATGCCAAAAAACCTGCACAGTGTGGGATATTGGTGTATAGAGTAGTAACATACATCCAAGGTACAAAGGCACCACCCAGGTTCTAACTGCATATCCGAAACAATACCCAAAAACTGTGCAGTATCTTGAATATGGACCCGGACACACCCCAAAAGGGGTTTCAAATGCTGGGTCAAGAACTCTGATAAAGGTTCGGTAAGAGACACCCTGCCTGATAGTATAGGTCTCCCTGGTTCTTGGGATCCTTATGTATTTGGGGAGCAAATAGAGATATTGGGACTTGGGGTCCTGCACCATGAGATGATAAAGATCGGCGGTAGTAATAATACCCTCCCCTTTTGCTTCTGCTGAATATGCATCAATCTCAGTCTTAAAACTTGGGGTTGGATCCAAGGGCATATGTGTGTAATATCTCTGCTCTAAATATCACACAATTTAAAAACTTACTTAAATCGTATCTTTGAAGCTCATGGCTGTGTCCATGTACTACATATTCAAATATCTGTGCTTACATCTTCTCCCACATGTCTCCTATTTTATCATAGCCTTTGAATGCATAAGATGTTTTAACTTAAACTCATTTCTTCTTGGTATGATCTTTATTGTAACCTCTGAAAGTGTATATGAAAAACTTTTCTGGATGTAAATGAACAACCACTGTAATATTGCTGAGATGTTTTCTGCATTGTTATATAAAATCAACTTTTTTTCATATGTGGAGCTTTTCTCCCCAGGCCTCTGCTGAAAATGGACTTTGTCCAGTCGGACCATCCCAGTTAACAAATTTAAAATAAATAAATAAAATAAAAAATCTTGCATCTTTCAACTGTTTCTGGGCTTCCCCGTAATACATATCCCAATCCATTACTACCACAGCTCCATCTTTATCAGCCGGCAGAATCACCACATTGCTATTGTTTCTTAATTTTGTTATAGCCTGTTGTTCCAACTTGGAGAGATTATGGGAAAATATGTAGTGTTCATGACAATTAAAGTGCAGATCTTTGAGGACATTGGATTGGAACCTAGAAATGTATTGAGACATGGGTGGCATAAAAGTAGATCTTTGAAATTTAAATGTATTCATGTTTCTAGATGAGTCAGAACCAAAATGTAGTTCTAAATTCAGTAAATGACAAACACCCATGACATCCTGGGCCAAGGAATCCTCTGAGACATAAAAACCTGGTACAAAGTTGAAGCCGTTGTTAAGAAGTTTTATTTCTATATCTGAAAGTGCAATAGAGGAAATGTTATGAACATTCATACAATCCTTTACCGTTGAATCATAAGTTTCAGAAGACCCTCCAAATTGCTTATTTGTTCCACACTTTGTGCTGGCCCTTTCTTTTTTTGAAATGAGTTTGAGGCTTTTGGGGCCTCTGCACTTGGCGTACTTGCGAGGGTGTTTTTTTAATTGTATAGAAACTCAGACATAGCCACCAGCTTCAACTAATACTTTACCACCTCTCTACTTAAAACTCATAAACAGTAAAAACACTCCCAACCCACCACAAACCCCTAAGGCCCAAAATAACACTACCTCCTTCTCTTTCAATCCAGTACCAACTGCTATTATTCAAAAATACTTATCCAAACTCAAACCAACCACCCTAGCAGCTGACAATCTTTCCACTGAATACCTTCAACTTGCATCCCAGGACATAGCTTACCCCATCTCACTACTAATAAATAGATCCATTAATGAAAATACTGTCCCATCCTTGTGGAAGGCCTCATTCATCATTCCCCTTCACAAGGATGGCCCGTCTACTGACCTCTCCAATTACTGACCCATCACAATCTTCTCACCCCTATCAAAGATCTTAGAAAAGTGAGAAAACCCCTGCCCTGACTGGTCTCCTAAACTTTTACAACTCAAACAGACACCTATGATCCAGTAATAAAGCTCTCTGATCAATACGATTCCATGCAAAAATAGCTCAGGTGAATCTCTCTTCCCTAATAAAGTCACAAAAGTATGGAACATCCTGGCCCCTGACCTCGGAATACAAAACTGTACTTTTACATTCAAAAACCTCTACAGCAACTGATTTTGTAACTGCAACCCACCCCCCTGAATCCACATTGACTGTAAGACTTAACGTCAGAGCAGTTCCTGCTGCTATTCCCTCTTGCTTCTGGTGTTCACCAACATTTTTATTGACAAATGATTACTGTACATATTGTATATATTGCTACTACTTGGTAAATGCATGGGAATACTGTCTTCTAACTTCACTCATTATGTATACAGTATACAGTATACACTCATTATGTATACTTTATATACTTCATCTACTATGTATAATATGTTTCCTAATCTGCTACTATCGTCTCTCACTTTTGTAACATCTCTCCTAATCTACTTTGTAACTAAATTTACATTTTTATATTCTATTATATTTTTGTAATTAATTGTTGCAATTACTTTACTTTCTGTAATGTCTGGAGCTTTTCTCCCCAGGACTCCGCTGAAAATGGACACCAGTTGTCCATTTGGATTATCCTGGTAAATAAATAAATTATAATATGTATAGTATTGATATAGATATATATAAATGTACAGCTATGTAGACATATCTATATATATATATATATATATATATATATATATATATATATATAGATCTATATAGATATATGGGTCTACCTCAAAGGATCAAAATGCCACATTGTCGAACACCATATTATCAAGATGACATTGCCGAATCCTGAAAACATCGAACACCTGGAAGCACAAAACATAGATCTATATAGATATATGGGTCTACCTCAAAGGATCAAAATGCCACATTGTCGAATACCATATTATCAAGATGACATTGCCGAATCCTGAAAACATCGAACACCTGGAAGCACAAAACCTAACCCCGGGAAGTGAACCACTTGGCCATCATGGTGAACCTTGCCCTTTGCCTACTGTAGTGCGATCTCAAATTAGGAATATTTAATTAGGTGGTTGTGGGGGACATAGCCCACCAGGTTGGTGGGTTTTACTTGCTGGATTTTTTTTCTTTTGTCCTGGTGGCCAAGTGGTTCACTTTCCGGAGTTAGGATTTGCGGTTCTGGGTGTTCGATTTTTTCAGGATTCGGTGAGGTTGTCTTGATAATATGGTCTTCAATGATGTGTTATTTCAATCATTTGAAGTAGACCCATATATATCCATATGTATGCATTATCCATATGTATCTAGATATTTGTCTGCCTATATGTCTGTCTATCTATCTGTCTATCTATACGGTATACACAACTATGGTCACTGACATATAAGTAGCCAAACACTGAACAATAAAGCTGTTTTAGAAAGGGGCTTACTAACCCCCTAATCTGATAGATACACCTCTGTTAAATTACATAATCATCTCAGGTCACAAATGAAGGGAAACAATGGAAATAATTGTAGTTTTGCAAAACACAATTATTTTCTTTTATCCAGTTTATTATGAATTTGTAAAGGGAGATGTTTTTTCCAAATTACAGTTGTCAAAACATATACATTATGTTAGTTTACTGTAGAACTATAAATAGCTTCATTCTGTACCCAAGATTTAATTTTCTCACAATCTATTTGCTTAATTTTTAACTCTAAACAAGTTACTTAGTCAGAAAAGGCATCAGGGTCACAACCTGAAATTATGCAGTTATGCTTAGTGGGTTTACCTGGTTAACAAATGAAGTGAAATGAAATTAGATAAATAAATAAAATACACATGCAGTTGCTTCTCTAGATAGTGAATCAGAACATCTAATTAAAGCAGTACAGAAAGGAAAATGTCCTGAGTAAGAGACAGTACAGTAATGGGGATATGAATGACTTTAATGGCACGGTTGCAGTATAAGGGATTTGAACTCTTAGTGGCTTGAACTCAAGTCTGGGTAAATAAAATTTTGGGAAACCTGCTTTTTCTAAGCCAGTTGATTGACAGTCAACACTATGAGCACTGTCATTGAAAATGCCTGGACAACGTGAGCATGACCACGCAAGCCAGTGACATTAGCCACTGATGAAACTGTTAGAAGGGCATATGTGGCCCCTTGTTAGAAGAGCATATATGGCCCCTGTATTTATCTAGTTGCTCAAGTCAGCACCAAATGATAGGATATAGGGCCATTCATTGAAAAATCTGTCATTGCTGGTATGGCTATGAGCATCAACCCTCCCAATATCAGTCTAGATAATGATCTGTACACATGGCTGTCCCCCTAGGGGACCTGAGGGGAAGATGCCCACCCCTATGGAATGAATAGACTCAAATTCAACAGGGGAGACTGAATGGTCAGTGCAGGATGGGCAGAAGGGGAGATAGCACATAGAAAAATATTCTGTAGTACAGGTTCTGATAAATATTGATTTAACAGTCTGTTTTAATTCCTTACATACTGCATAAAATGTCTGTAGATCCTACGTAACCAAAGCATGATAAGAACAGATTTCTAATGATTTGTTTTTCTTTTTTGAGGGAAGATAAAGCCCAGCCCATACAGGGGCTCACCCAGTAAACCTCTTTACTTATTGTAATAAGTATTGATGTATGTACCTCCAGAAAATTCTCACACTTGGCAACAGTGGGGGAAAAACCTGTTACAACAGTGTATACTTAACCTTATCTGTCGCATACATACTTGAATTTCATCACTCCTTTCGAAGTTATCCCCTCCTCAGGATGGTTGTATCAGTCAATGCCTTTTGTAAAGCAGTAAAAATGTTTCCTTGTTTCCACCATAACCATCCATCCTAAAACTGAGAACCACTGTTAGCCAGCTAGGTTGATATATGGGTACAGAGTTTGGACTTTGACCTGGATGAGAGGGTTAGATTAGACATTCAGGCCAAAGGGAGAGGAATAATGAGACAAAGCCTGGTCAACAGTACCTTGGGAGATGGTTAGGGAGCTTGTATCCAGGATGCAAATGTTGGGCCGAATCCCTACTGCAGACGAGAGATCATCAGTGGTATTTGTCTTTCAAGGGGACAGAACTGTGTGTGTGAGACATCTTTTGTGGAAGTGGGGAGCACGGAGGACATGGCCAGTTATTCTCTGGGACTATCATGAGTAAGATCCAGTCTTTTCTGTGGGTGAAAGTACCTCCCCCCGTGTGTTAGTGGGAAGGATCAAAAGTCATAATATGAACACAAAAAAGTGCAAAAAACAATTTAAAAAGAGATGAGAAGCATTGCACTAGGTCATCTGTTTTGCCTGAAAGATGGTACACATTTAGACTCTGTGGCTTTTCTTGACATAATTAAACATTTGTCTTTCACGTTTCATCACCTGTCTCCTTTATGCATAATAATTTATGGTAAATGGTCTGGTTCTTCCTTTTTTAAAGCTTCATTTGCAGAGCGTGCAATATATTTGATTATATTCTCTGTTTTGCCTTCATTCTGTCTCTGTTGTCAAAAATAGAGTTTACCAGAGATGCACAGCTGTACAGCATACTAATGCGTTATCAACGGCCTATTCATGAATCGATAATAACACCATTTTTTGCGTGGTGTCTTAAGTTTCTGTTGCTACTAGTTTCACATTGACCCATAAACACGTCTCATGACTCTGCATTCTAGGTATGTTATATAATATAAATGTATGCTGCCATGCTGCTGAGTTTTAGACCACTCACCACATGTTAGAATACTCACCACGTTAGACCACTCACCAGATGTTCCACAGTAACTTTCATGTACTGAGTATCAAAAGTTGCATAACACAGTGTCTTTAGCAAAAACAGAAACAGTTTTCTGATCTACTCTACAACATCCAGTGATCCAATCATTCCTTGCAGCACACAGTTTCAGCTTGTTTCTAGGACTGGGGCTACCTCTGAGGAGGGAGGAATCAGGAAGCAAAGCCTTCAAGTTCTGAGCTAGGCAATGAAGTTGGAGTAGTCTAGTGTGTTATCATCCAAGCTGACAGCCTGGATGTTTGTATTCTAAGCCTAAAACTTACTCACCATTGGCTGATAGGGTGCAATAACCTCAGTACTGAGCCGATGTCTGCTGTGTATCTCCATACATCTTTACATGTTGGCTGCAGTGCTATTCGGTGAAATGCTCTTTAGCTAGGTTAAGCTTGAGTCCCTATGCACATGTAGTGCACATTGAGGTCCCACAGCAGAGGCAACTTTAAAGCAGCGCATAACCAGATCTTACTCCAAGGATGAGCAAGCTGGTCACCTCCATGAATTCCACCCATCTCTGGCTGATTTCATCAGAACTGAGAAACAATTAGGGCTTTGCCTATTTCTTGGATGGGACTGGTAAAACACCAGGTATTTTAATTTGTTCATTAATATATTGTGCAGTACCATGGAAATATCCTTCTGAAATCTAATTATAGTTTTTGCAACCCAATCTTGTCAAATGTGTAATTAAAAAATCTGTTTATATATCGTTCTTCATGGTGCTTTCTTCCGCTGAAATTATGTTTTCTTGGTTCGTTAGCCAAACTGGCTTTCAGATATTCTAAAGCTCTTTATTTCAGTGCTTACTGCATTATTTGTTTATTTTTCCTAAATGTTGTATGATATTGTATAATCTGTGATGTCATCTCATTTGATCACCGCACAATTTTCTCCTTCTTCCATCTTCATATTTCTTTCCCACAAATGCCTGTTGGTTCTGTGATGGTCATTTTGGAGTATTCTAATTGTTCCAAATCCTGCTCTTTCCTGTTTGCTTGTATTTTTTTTTCCTGAGGCACAATTGCATTTTGCCATACTCTGTTGTTCTGAATTCTGCAGCTCTGAAGTTATTCATTCATTCATTCATTCATTCTTACTTATTTATTTATTTATGCGCAACAAATAATGTTTATTGAATGTGCACATAATGACTATAACCCACCGCACAGGTAAAAAATCATATAGTACAGATGATTTTATAAGGATTAATTTTCAATATTGATAAACTATTTACATGCTAAGTAAAATAATAAATAAAAAATAAATGATATGTGGTAGGCTTGACGTTTAGAATACATTATAGAATCAAAACCATACAGTATAAAGATGATTACTTAAACATTCTCTGTCTTCAAATGCTTTGCTTTACTTAAGAGATGATACCCTCTTCTACTGCATATTTGGCTAAATATTATTAAGATATTAGAATGCTTCCTCACTTAATGCCACATCCCCTTGCTAGGCCAGCCAAATCCACAGGGACATCTCCTATAGATTCATAGGTAAGCACTAGGCTAGCTTCCCTTATGTGTCATTTTAAGCCTAGCCATTTTTCCTTTTTATGGTCAAAATAACCTATCCTATTTGGTTATAGATCGGTCTTACCCATCCCATAGACGGCAATTATATATTACCCCTGATGAGAATAACAGGGATTATACCACTGATAATTTGAGGGAACCCATGCATGTGATAAAGCATTTAGGAGCTGCATCTGTCCATTAGTAGTACGGGGGCAGTCCTGGGGTAAATTTTCTGCTTCCCATCCATAGGTCTAAGTTGTGCTTGAAAATGGACAGGGATAAACTTTGTTTTATGTGGTTGGGGAGTCTGTTCCAGAGCAGCTGTACCCTTTGCAAAATATACATGTCCCGCCAAACCATTCTTTTGATGTTACAGAAGAGGTTTAGACCCCTAAACTGAGTATTTCTAATGCCATTTGACTTGTTAATATGCAGTAAACATATCAATAACAGGTTAGAGATGCCTTATATGCCAGACACAGGTAACCTCTTAGCAGTCTGGCTATAGAGAGTATAGTGACAGGAGCATGTAGTGCATGTTGTTTAGGCCTTGAATCCTTTTAGTAAGGCACCTCTGTAGGATTTAAAGTTGCTGAATGTGTTTGGACAGATGCATCCCAAAGGGGTCATTATATTCAATGACTGGCCTAATGAGGGATGAGTAAAGGGGCCAATGACATCCCAAGATCTAGACACAATCCCTTTGTTTATAAGCTGTGCAGAATAGAAGGACTTTCTTACAATAATGGATGCAAGTTGGTCAAAAGTTAGGTCACTGTCCACATAAGTACCAAAATCCTGAACAACTGGGTCAGCTTTTATTGTCAATGTGGTAATTTCCTAGAGTAGATGACTTCCCAAAGGAGACAATAATGTATGTTTTGGCATTTAGTTTCAGAGCACAATTTTGACACCAGTTATTTATTTCAGACAAACCTTCCTGCTGGATGGCTAAGAAACTTGAGGATTGAACGACTGCTCCTAGGTTGCAGTCATCTGCAAACTTTTACTTCAGGAAAACTACTCAAGTCTGTTTCAAAGGCAAAATGGAGTCTCCTGGAGTTACGGTATTCCCTAGATCCCTAGATCCCCATGTCATATCTCCAGAATTCATCAGGAAAATCTGCTGTACCTGACTTGTACAGAATTACCTGTGGAGGCAATGACAACAAAACATTCTAAGTTTCAACTTTGTAGCCAGTCTCGGTAGTACCAATACTAATCTTCATATATCTTGATTTATTGTAATGCTCAGCACTTATGCACAGCACTGTTTGGCTCACTTGTTACAGGTGACTGCCTTGTGCATTTTTTTCTGTTGATTTTGCTATCCAGGTGATTTTGGCCCCTTTTTCCGATCTGGCATCATAGAAATTTTCATCCATCTGGGTTGTTGACGGACAGAAATTGGGCATTATTTCAATTTTTATAACATCTCTATCTATTGCTCTTACCAAAAAACTCCCCTTGCCTCAGATTATATTGCTGTCTACAAAAGTACCTTGGTTGCATTTTTTCAACATCTTCAAATTGTTCCTAGTATTTCACTACTTCTCGTACTGCTTCAATCCATCTCCTCACCTCACATCACTTCACACCTTCCATCCCTTCATCTGGAAAACTAAAGGGAAAAACTCATCTACCCTGTCATGACCATCAAGCCTCGACATTGACCAATAAATAATTAAGGCAGTTATGGATAACTGAGAGGAAAGGCGGCACCTCTGGATGAACTAAAGCTACTTGCATCTTTGTAGGGCAGTCACTGGAAAAGTTGGACATGTATACATTGTTAATAATAAACTACCTTTGGCCTTCATATACAAATATTGTCTACTTACCGATTTTTCATCGGTTTCAAAAAATAGAAAAGGTAACAGTTCATGCTCACCTCAGTATGACAGTGCCACCTTGTTAAGCTTGATAGAATGTAAAGATGCAGACCTTTTCACTTACTGAATAATGAAAACAGTTCTTGGGTTCTTTTTATACAGCAGCGTAACATTCACAAGCTGATTCCTAGGCCACTATACTGCAATAACATCTTGTAGTGCTGTAAGTCATGCAATATGCTTACAGGTAATTCTGTATTTATAATGAAGTTTAAATCCTCTGCATTGTGTAATTAAGCATTAATAATGTATGCATCCATGTAAATGTCGTTTAATGTTTACTTATTCACGTACCCCTTGGATATGTTTTTGCACATGCAGTCTTTGTAAAATGCCTTAATGACAGTATTGTTCTTGTCTATTCCTAACTGTATTTCTTACTTTCTATTGTCTGTATCACTGGGGAGGGGGTTGTGGCTGAAAACAGCCCTATGATCGCTTTACCTACATGGTGGCATTGTCTCTCAGACTGTGCAGAACTCCCAGAACCCCGCTGGTTCTCATCATGTACTTCACAGAGCAGTTGTGGATGAAGAATCGAGATCTTGCAAACACTGAAGGGCATTCTGAGTTTGCAGGAATATTTGCCACCATTTATAATCATTGGCTTAAATAGATTGGGGTACGACAACTTATACTTCAGTTTCTTTGACTTGCAGGGTTTCCTTTCTAGAGAAGTCATACTTCATATCCTTTTTGTGTCCAGTGAAAAAAGAGCTGTTCACAAAAAAAAAAAAAAACTCGAGTCAGTATATGTGAGAGTCTTCCCTTATTGAAGATTAAACCTTTTCCATTGGTCAAGGGGCAAAATGAGCTATAACTTGTCTTGGTTGGTTCACAGAATCTCCTGCATTAGCTTCATCTGAATGTTAAAATAATTCTTAAGATTACCAGGCCACAGAAATAAAAAGAGTTTCACAAATTTTACACAATTTCTGATTGTACATATGCCTCTGTACAAAAATTGTTTTTGTTATATTTGTACTGTTATGTTATGGAGCTTTTTTCCCTGGGCCTCCACTGTAAATGGACCTTGTTCCAGTCGGACTTTCCCAGTAAACAAATGGACCTTGTTCCAGTCAGACTTTCCCAGTAAACAAATTGCCCTTGTTCCAGTCGGACTTCCCCAGTAAACAAATGGACCTTGTTCCAGTCGGACTTTCCCAGTAAACAAATGGACCTTGTTCCAGTCGGACTTCCCCAGTAAACAAATGGACCTTGTTCCAGTCGGACTTTCCCAGTAAACAAATGGACCTTGTTCCAGTCGGACTTTCCCAGTAAACAAATGGACCTTGTTCCAGTCGGACTTCCCCGGTAAACATTTCCAGTCGGACTTTCCCGGTAAACAAATGGACCTTGTTCCAGTCGGACTTTCCCGGTAAACAAATGGACCTTGTTCCAGTCGGACTTTCCCGGTAAACAAATGGACCTTGTTCCAGTCGGACTTTCCCAGTAAACAAATGGACCTTGTTCCAGTCGGACTTTCCCAGTAAACAAATGGACCTTGTTCCAGTCGGACTTTCCCAGTAAACAAATGTAAAATAAAATAAATACATTTCTTGCTGCAGCCTTTTCTGGTAATCCAACCAGCCTGACATCTGTTAATTTTGACTTCTCATCTTCCAGCTTTTACTTAATAGCTACAAGATGGTGTTTCATTTCTTTCATTTCGTCCTGGAGACTCTGAATGAAATGTTGTGTAATGATGTCACCCACTTCTTCATCCCAGTGAGCTTTATTTGATATAAATTACTCCAGTGTAGCAATCATTTTAACAGTTCTGCAGTTACACAGCTTATTATTACTTTCTGGTCTCAGCTATGTATATCTGGTACCCCAGCTGCAAGCATGTGGTAGTCTTTGGCCATGTTTTCCATTTCTGAAAATTTAGGATCACCTCATGAATCAGAGATACTGTCTAGTAAGATATTTTAGCCATTTTCTGTTGGCGTAAGGCATAGAAATTCAAGCAAACAGATCATAAAATTATTACTAATATAGTCATGTAACTTATTGTTGAACCAGGTTGTTAAGAATAAAACTTTAAATCATACAATTCAGAACCCCATGACTGTATTGTTATTGGCTTGCGAGGAAGGACAAATGTGTTTTATTGTTGAAATTATTCTACAATTGTGCTAACACTGAGTCACACTGTATAGTTAGATTCCTTATTGACAAACGGGAACCAAGTACTGACATAAAGTAGTTTCCTGAGCCCGTGGACAGTGAGACTGAACCAGTCATCATTCGCTTGTGTAGATCAATGTGCGAGACATTATATTCTCTTTTCTCCAGGGCATAGTTTATATAAATTTGGAGGATGTGGGTGTTTACCATACTTCTCAACCTCTTAGTCCAAGAAATCTGGACAAAGCCTGACAAAACTGAGGGGCAAAAGCCCTCAAATAGGGACAGATTTTAAATACTGCTCTTAAAAACTTAGAAAGTTGCTAGAGTATCAGTGCTTATGTTAATATACATTCTCTGAAGGATTTGAAGTCTGAAACTGAAATTTATATCATTATTTAGTGACTTCAATCCTCAGATCATCACAGTGATTCGACAGAAAACCACAAATTTTATGAGGAATAGACCAAAAATATGAGGCAAAAATCTAAACACTCTGCAAAAATCTGGACAGTTGAGAGGTATGGTGCTTGTCTCCCTGTACAAAAAAAAACTTATAAGAAGAATGTTCAATGTTCAACATTTGCTCTTCTCCTGCATTTTATAACTATTTTTCATAATTCCACTGCTCACATTTACGAGTTTCAGAATTACAGCAGGGTGCTCTTTCTAGCATCACAATGCAAAAACAAAAAAAAATAGGTCTAGCACTGTTCCTTCTAGGGCTAGTTCTAGAAACAGCATTAGAAACATTGATAACCTTGCTTGTGAGTACGACCATGGTGTAGCACTTTATAGCAGCTGCATTAAAATCCATCATCAAAATCACCTCCTATTTCTCTGCTATCTGAAGGCTATACTGCTTTACTTCTAAGCTTTCTTCTCCTTATAAGAAGTGGATTATGTATGCACACCGTGTGCAAACCTGGCTTCCATTTCCTATGACAGTATCTTCTGCACTGTTTTATATCCCTCATGCTTACTTATTTAATTTGTTTCTGGTACTTTCCATTATATAGAGGCTATGCCTCAATCTCTGTTATCTCCTCCTCCATTTTAAAAATTCACTAAGTTTTGCCTTTCTCATTCTCTTTGAACAATAGGTTTTATTCATGTATCACAATGGATTGTTTTTGTTCTCTCTTTGTCATCTAAGGCACACACATTACTCACAGCTATGTTAAAGTACAAATGTTCCAGTGATGTCAGACTGGCTTAAAGAACAGATGGAAGTTAGTTCTGGGTCTGTATTATGTGGTCTCTCTAACAGTGTTTACTTTAGAGTTTTTCAACCTAAATCAGATAGATCTTGTTATCATTCTAAGATTATTTTAAATAGGTCTGTCTACCGGTTATTGCCAAGCTTTGCTTAAAGCAACTCCCACACCATATTAAACCATATGAGGTTAAAATGTTTTATAATACTAACTTCACTTACATGTGTTTGTCCATACTGGGGCCTCTGACGCTGATCATGTGATGTGTCCTTGTAATGTGCAAGTGATGTAGGATAATTTTCATTTAGCTACTGACCTTGTACTTGGATACTAACATCGCAGTCACTAGCCAGACATCCCTTCTTGGCCTGCCTTCAGTTTAACTTCACCAAAGACACCAGTCATGTTAACAATATTGCGACTCTTCACTGTTGTCCTAAGTATCATGGAGACTAGCTTCCCTACTAAATCTGAATGGATGACAGTGTGATCTCAAAAGTGCCTGTGTTTCCATGCACAGGATTAAATGACCGCTTGCACTATTTTCCATATCAAAGAACATCTCTAGTTGTCTGATATTGGTCTTTATTGACATTCATAGATCGGGGTGACAGCAAGCAGAATGTTATAGGTTTCCCTTTGTCCTTTGTCACATGGTTTTAGTTTGCGAGGCCAAATTTTGTAAAATATGTTTTGCTATCCTGCTTTCGTACATGCATGTGTGCGCACACACACACACACACACACACACACACACACACACACACACACACACACACACACACACACACACACACACACACACACACACACACAGAAACACAGCCTGTATATATATATATATATATATATATATGTTTAGAAAATAGCCAAGGAAAACTGTACAATCCTATTACTAGTTACTTGCAAATCAAAATTGTTCCAAATAAAGCCAAAAGCTAGTAAAGGCCAACTAGACCTCACATTCGGTCACAGATACCTTCTCTCTAACTACCTTACTGTCTTCAGACATTTTTCCCTCACAACTATCTTAATGATTTCTTACAAAAAATCTGTAGAGTTGCACAGTAATGAGCCAGAACATCAATCAGTTAAAATGAGCAACACACTTTTTGACACTTTATTTTAATTGCTTATAACTTTTCCCCTCACCACCACCTCTGCCAGAACTCTGACAGTTTCTGCTACTCAAATCTAAAACTTCATTTACAAAATGACTACAAAATGACAACTACAAATATAATTATGCAAAGCACAGTTAGTTCTCTGAAAGGTCACTAAAATGACTTAATTAAAAATGTTAAACCAAAATTCCACACTTTCAAAAATTTAGGAATGTGTGCAACAACTAATTAAAGTGAGTGAATAACATATTGTATATTAAAATATACTGTAAAACAGATCATTATCAAGCGTATACTGTTAAACATAAAATTCAAACCACAGAAAAAATGTCAACTTTTAAGAGCACTGAGGCATTTGGAGTTGTGCATGGTACAGATACCACTACAAGCCTGCAAACCCAGGACTGTAACACACTCACCTTTTGGCTCACCAAAATGTAGCTCAAATAGTTAAACTCCAAGATTAATTATTTTGATATATAATAACCCATGAAATGATAAATTATTTTCATAAGTCACATCTAAGGGCTCCTCTTTTTATGTCCTTCCTTAGTGAGGAAACCAGCTATGAGACCATCATTATCAGGGATGGAGTGATTACATAAGCAATTCCGCTTATTAGGAAACAATATTAATGCTGTCAGTTGAGAAAAGAGCAAAACTGCGATTCAGAAAGGATTACTGCATTACAGAAGCCTTACATTGGAAAGTTTCACCATCGTGCTAAGCTTTTCTGATTCATAGACCCTTTTACCATGAAAGTTTTCTGATTATAGGATCGTCAGTACAGAGAGATGTCAGACAGGAGAAGTGTGTGTGTGTGTGTGTGTGTGTGTGTGTGTGTGTGTGTGTGTGTGTGTGTGTGTGTGTGTGTGTGTGTGTGTGTGTGTGTGTGTGTGTGTGTGTGTGTGTGTGTGTGTGCACGAGTGTCTCCTACAATTGTTTTGTATGTGTGGAGACTTGTGAATGGGCGTACCTTCGTTGAAGGTTGTGCGTCAGGGCTGGTAACTCGGCAAGTAAAAATCAACTACCAATCATTAGCGGACCCGAGTTCCACTGTGGCGACCCCTAACCGGGAAAAGCCGAAAAGACACAACATTAAATGTGCTATATCTCGCATTTCTTCATGTCTTGTTATATATTTTCCTCACCTCTCGATACTTGTTTATATTTGAGATGTCAGCTTAATTTATTCCTGTAACATGACACTGATATACAATCCTGTGTTGGGTTTTGCTGCACCTCCTGGCTTACTGTACCTTACCCACCTCCTTTTTGATATAACTTGAGCTGTAGTACCTATTACTACTGTTTCTGGGAATTACTAATTTTATGATTTTCCTTTTGTTTAAGTCCACATGCTTGTTTATTTCTCATGGTTACTGTGTTATATTGACTGATTCCCATGGATTTAAAAATCTGTCTTGCCACCCCCCACCGTGCTAGGTGGTATACTGTATTTGTATCTCATATGTACATATTATCTGTAAATTAGTGCAGTTTAGCAGCTAAAGCATCAAACTCTAAAAGATCTTTAGCCTTCATAGTTATGTTTGATGACATATCCTTCATTTATAATCAGTTTACTGCACACAAAAAAAAAATACAAATACTTATCCTGTCCCTGAATCCTTCTCAACTGTCCAGATAGTTGCAGAATGTTCAGATTTTTGCCTCGTGTTTTTGGTCTGTTTATCATAACATTTGTGGTTTTCTGAATTTTTGCGGCAAATCAATGAGTACTGAATTTACTAAATAATGAAAGGCGTTTAAGTTTCAGGCTTCATATAATTCAGAAAATACATGGAAATACAAGAACTTTTATTCTAACAACTTTCTAAGTTTATATGAGCAATATTTAAAAATTGTCCCTATTTGTGGGGCTTTGTCCTCCATTATTTTTGGCTTTGTCCAGATTTTTGGTGAAACATAGTTGAGAGGTGTGTGTCCCTATAAATAGAAAATTATGCTTTTTGAGATTTAACCACTTAACAAAAATAAGTAAAGCTCTGTGACAATTGTAAGACACTCTGCAATATCCCTGTTAAGAAGTTACATTTAGTCACCAGGCTATCTTTTATTGTAACAGTGTGCTTCAGTACAGCCACACAAAGATGAATTACCCATCATTCAGTTCTTCATTATTTATACCTGTCAGGTACCACGTATCTCTAGGAACTCTTCTTGATAGATTATGTATTATGCTGTGCCTTCCCATGTAATTGGGTTTTACTTTTCCTGCGTACAGTGTGGCATATATTATTTTCTCATTATTATCGAAAAAAGTTTATGTATCAAAAATGCAGACATGCATTTACTCCTTTTTAAACAGGATTTTGTGGATCACTGCCAGTTACTGATGACGTCTCCGGAGTTTTTCAAGTGTCACCACCGTGTGGATCCTGAACCATTCATTGCCGTTTGTGAGAGTGACATGTGCAGCTGTGGCGATACAAAGGAATGTCGCTGCCAGGCATTTTTAGAATATGCCAGAACCTGTGCACAGCATGGCTACATCCTCAGAGATTGGACAAAGCAATCTGCATGTGGTAAGTACCTTGATGGGAAACACAGCTTTTATCCTATAGCAGTACAACACCAATCAATTATCCATTAAGGAAATATTATATAATCTTACAATGCCAAGCTTAGCAATGTAGAGAAATGTAAATGCCTCATGTAGCATGCATGCCATAATCCTGAATGTTTTAAGATTCCTATATCGTAACAGACTTCATTTCTAGATTATGTTCTCCTCATGTGCATTTGTCTTTCCACATTTTATCTCTCTTTATTAGGCAGGATCTCGATAACATAATGCTTGACTCCCTATTAATTACAATATGCCAATGTTCAATGTTGATTGTATTCATACAATAAACCCAAAGCATCAAAGAGGCTACCTAGGGATTTGTGCTTGACTAAAAGAGTCATACATACTATCCCCAAGCCAGAGAGACATGTAGTATCGTAAGTGAATGAGTTATACCTATCATACTGTTTAGAAGGAGTCTTGCTATATTTTCTGTCATGTTGCACCTTGTTAATTGGAATTCAACACCTAGTTTTAAGAATGAGTCACAACATTATCTCTTGTGGGAAATAAAGTTTCTGGATCTGTACAGGGGTCATTTAATCATATAATCAACATTCAAAGAAATGAGTTCCTTTAAAAAACAATCAATATTACATATTGACAACTATAACAAAGCTAAAAATTAATAAATAAATAAATAACATTTGTGATGGGCTGCACAAGCCTCTACACATCTTTGTCCTTTATGGGGCTCCGTCTCCCACATATTGTTGCAGCAGTGGTTGACAATCAGCAAAGATCACCAATACTGACCCATTTGAACAAAGCCTAAACTGATGATTTTAATTTGCTACAGAACTTTCTTTGCAATAAGCAGTGCTTTTAGACTGTCATTAAATCAAGGTCATAAAAAGGAAGGAGTGACTGGGACTGTCTTTAAATCAAAGTCATAAAAAGGAAGGAGTGACCGGGACTGTCATTAAATCAAGGTCATAAAAAGGAAGGAGTGACTGGGACTGTCATTAAATCAAGGTCATAAAAAGGAAGGAGTGACCAGGACTGTCATCAAATCAAGGTCATAAAAAGGAAGGAGTAACTGGGACTGTCATTAAATCAAGGTCATAAAAAGGAAGGAGTGACCGCAGATAAGAACACCACCTACCACCTAGTTTGCCCATTGTATGTGAATAAGCTACTTGGTCTACGTAGCTTACTGAATTGCCAAGTTCTCACAAGGATAAGCATCAGTCGTCTCCCAAGCATTTTTGAATTTAGCCTTTGACTTTGCCGCTATTTCATCTTCCAGAAGACTTTTTAACAAACATCACTTTTTGTGTGAAATAATACTTCCTTGTACCTTTATATCTTACTAGACACACATTTTATTTTAAGACAACAACCACTGCCCCCATAACTCAGACTTGTTGCAGATAGCCTTGCATATCCTATCTCAATTCTAATAAACCACTTTGTCCAAGAAAAATATGTCTCCACCTTGTGGAAAAATCCTATATAATACCCTTCCATGAAGAAAGATCATCAGCCGAGTTCACAAACTACAGCTCAATCACCATTCTATCACCCTTCTTGGAAAGATGTATTCACTCTCAGCTTACTACATATATTACTTCCCATGACCTCCTCTCTCCCTCACTGCATGGTTTAAGACCCAATCGCAGTTCAACCACTGCCCTTCTATGGTTCACAGATGTAATAAATCACAATAGAAATTCAAGTCTTATAACCTCGACTCTATTTCTGGATCTGTCCAAGGCACTCAACATAGCATAACATCAAATTCTCCTAACTAAAGTCTCTTCCTCCTCACTTAATAACTGGCTTCTTAGTTATAGAGTCATATATCCATAGGTGATTACTAGGCTAAGGGCACAAGCACCTTTACAAGCCTAGCCAATAATAGCCCCTACATATGGCATGGGGTAGTATCAAGGTAGGGGGTCTTTGGGTGCTAGAGGCTTGAGTCATTTTACAGATTGCCTCTGTCCATAAGGGACATGGGCAGCACCCCAGGAGCGAACAGTTCCCAATCCATTACTAAAATTCTTGTTGAAGAGAGTGAGGAAGGGTTTTGTATACAAAGATGGGAAATTTATTCCATAAACAAGGTAGTCTTTGGATACAAATCTGTCTCTTCAGCATTTTCTGGTAGAGTCACAAATAAGGTTTAGGTCCATGGAACTCATAACCCTCATATAATTTTCATCAGCACTGGGTCAGTGAATGCCTTGTAGATCAGGCATAAGTCACCTCTCAATAAACAATATGACACAGAGTAAAGGGATTGGGTCTATAGTCAGTCTGCATAAGACATGTGTCTTACACTTTGTATTTTTTTAGTGAGAAACCTCTGGGGCCACTCCAACTGGTGTGACTGGTTACGTATATGCAGAAGAGAGCATTCTATTTGATTATGGACCTGATGAGGGCCGAGTACAGTGGCACTATGACTTCCTTTGATCTTGATGGCATGCCTTTACTTATAAGTTGAGCCACACAGAAGGATTTCCTCACTACCTTAGCTGCCTGGTGATCACAAGTTTAGGTTGCTATCTATCTGTTTTCCTAGGTCCCTGACTACTGGGTCTACCTTTAGTGGTGTGCTATCAATATTATAATTTGCAGGAACACCTGAGTTACTGAAGAGTATGATTATGCATTTTGTGGCATTTAGTCTCAGACCCTGGCATTGGCATGAGCCGTTTGTCATTTTTAAGCCTGTTGCCAACATCATTTGGGTATTCAGTGATTGCTCCGGGCTTACAGTCATCGACGAACTTGGTGAGACATAGGCCCTCAACACTGGCCTTCACTTTAGAAAAGTATATACCAAACAGGAGTGGTCCCAACACTGAGCCCTGTGGGACACCGCTAGTAATGGGTTTCTTATCATAAGTAGATTCACCTATCCAGAAAACATGTGTCATGTCAGTGAGCCAGTTTGTTATCCATCTATGATGTAGGAGTTGATGCCTAACTCAGTAAGTTTATCTATGATTTCCGATTGTGGGATTCTGATGAAAGCTTTCACCAGGTCTAGATAAGTGGTATGTAGTATTTTACCCTCATCCATTGCCCTAGTGACTTTCTTGAAGAAGTCCACCAGATTGAGCAGGCAAGACCTCCCTTTGACAAAGCCATATTGGGTCTGGTCCAGTGTTAAGCAATTTTCTATGTCATTATTGATCAGATCCATGATAATCCTCTCCATGGCCTTGCAGATAAGACTGGTCAAGCTTATGGGTATGTAGTTCCTGGGTCAGTTGTGGGAACCCCTTGTACAGAGAGATGACTGCTGCAGTTCTCTATTCCTCTTTGACAAAGTCCATCTGGAGGCTGTGGTTAAAGAGGGTTTCTCATGGCCCTGATAGAATCTGCTTTAAGCTATTTAAGAAACATCCTAGATTGTTGTTGAGACCCATGGAGGCTGTGTTTTTGGTTTTAGAGAGCATAGTAAGGACATGTTCTCTCATAATGACCTGTGGGGGGTGGTTGCGGATATTTCTTTGGGTGTGACAGGAGGAGATGGGGGGAGACGTTTGAACTGAACTTGTTGGCCAGCAGGTTTATATAGTTTCAGGCTGGGTGTACATTTTGCCATTCATGATTAACTCAGCACATTGATAAACATTTCCCCCGAGGTTATGAACATAATTTAAGAAAAGCCTTATGGTTATCTTTCATGTGGGAGGCTATCTTTGCCTTGTAGTTTGCTTTGGCAGATTTGACCAGCTCTCTACTTTGTTTGTTTAGACTGATGAGTGTCTTATTGCACTGTTTTGTCTGTTCCTTCTTGGTTTTGATGAGGATTTTTTTCATTTTGTTGAATAGCCCTTTTATGCTAGGGGGTCCACCGAGGTGGTTTACTTTTACCAGTAATCATAGGTTTGACTCGAACAGGTACTACCTGAAATATTCAGTTATGAATGTGGATGTACAGTGCTTTTGTGTACAACTCAGAGTAGGCCGCTGAGTCATCTTGGTTCAGAGGGGCTTTTAAGTTTAATAAGCTGTCACTTAGTTTCAGGTAATTATTTCATTCATAGGTCCCAAACCTGACTTACTTAGGTTTAATTTATGCATCATAGTAAAGGTCTTACTGAAATACTAACCATATCTGATATAATATGCTGTCAATTATTACCTCTAATTAGCCTATTTTTAGTTTACAAAATTAGTAATTTATATATATATATATATATATATATATATATATATATATATATATATAGATTAGAGGGTCATCCCAGGTTGGTCGGTTTGGAGACAAAGCCAGAGAGAGGTGAGATTGCGTTGGTTTGGACATGTGCTAAGGAGGGATGCTGGGCATATTGGGAAAAGAATGCTAAGGATGAATGCCAGGTAAGAGGAAAAGAGGAAGGCCTAAGATAAGGTTTATGGATGTGGTGAGAGAGGACATGCAGGTGGTTGGTGTGACAGAGCAAGATGCAGAGGACAGGAATAAATGGAAACAGATGATTCACTGTGGCGACCCCTAATGGGAAATATATATATAGAGGTTGGGAGGGTGGCCTAATGGTTAAGGTATTTGCCTTACAAACACAAGGTGCAGGGTTTGAGTCTCACAAAGGATAATTAGCTAGGCTTAAAATGGCTCACAAGGGCAGTCAGCTTAGTACTAACCTATAGAGTTTCTTTTAAAGAAAAGGTTGGGAGGATGGCAGAATGGTCAAGGTGTTTACCTTGCAGACACAAGGTGCAGGGTTTGATTCTCACATAGGGTACTTGGCTAGGCTTAAAATAGGCTTTTTTTTTGCATAAACATTTGTAAATAGGAACCTTGAGCATTTATATGTTCTTCAGTTAAAACCATCATCTTTGACTAATTCTATATGTTTCTACCTTAATTCTGTAAACTACGACTTTAACTTAAAATTGTAGAATAGTTATACAAAAATAATAACAGAGCAAATCAGTAGCATAGTTAATATTGCAATGCACTATTTTAACCTTACACAGTAGACTATGAATACGAAGCTATTCACACAGTAAAATTAATAAGATTGGAAAAAACGATTCCCAGTCCCTATATACCTAATATAGTTTAAGTTTATCCTAAAGTTGTCTTGTAAAGCTTTAATCTACCATTTCAGTCTATATGTGTATATTTAGAGGCGTACTTGCAATTACTTAATTTATATTTTCCATGTGTGTATGATCTGTTGTAGGTACACAATGCACTCTACCATTTTCATGTATTTTTCAAACCATTATGTGTACATTGTATAGGATGGATTAACTGTTCTATGTATATTTCACTCCTGTCATATCAATGTATCATTATTTGTCTAAGCTTGTTGCTCAAAAAAGTGAAGGAAAATTATGTTAGAGATAGTTTACTTTCTTAGTAAAAGAATGTACATTTTTTATTTATTTATTTATTTATTTATGTATGTATGTATTTATTGCATTTGTTGACACAGAAAGTGAGACTGGTTCAAGAGTCCCCTTTTTACTGGAGACCCAGGGATTAAAGCTCCAAATGATAAATATTAAAGATTTATACATAGTGCAAAAAACACAGCATTTTACAAGTGTATACATAGTCCAGTGAATAAAGACATTTTGCAAAAGTGTATACACTATACAAAAAGTAATTCAGTAGTATTTTGAAAAGCCTGCATAGTAATAAAGTCATTGTGGATAGTAAAATAAGGCAGCGCAGATACAGATTGTTTTGAGCAGCAGAAGACAATGAGCATAATTCAATATACAGACATACATTTCAGTCGACCAGTAGCAAATGTTGCATGCAAACGGCATCCTTTCATACTTTACTTTTTTTTTTTTTTGCTTGTCAGCAGCTAGTATAGTAAAAACTGATCAAAGAAGAAGAAGAAAGTGTAGAAATGATTAACGTGTAAAGGACGAGATGATAGAAGGTGAAAAGGAGATTGTATATGTGAATAAATTAATTAAAGGATTCACGTGTAAAGGACGAGATGACAGAAGGTGAAAAGGAGATTGTATATGTGGATAAATTAATTAAAGGATTCACGTGTAATGGACGAGATGATAGAAGGTGAAAAGGAGATTGTATATGTGGATAAATTAATTAAAGGATTCACGTGTAAAGGACGAGATGATAGAAGGTGAAAAGGAGATTGTATATGTGGATAAATTAATTAAAGGATTCACGTGTAAAGGACGAGATGATAGAAGGTGAAAAGGAGATTGTATATGTGGATAAATTAATTAAAGGATTCACGTGTAAAGGACGAGATGATAGAAGGTGAAAAGGAGATTGTATATGTGGATAAATTAATTAAAGGATTCACGTGTAAAGGACGAGATGATAGAAGGTGAAAAGGAGATTGTATATGTGAATAAATTAATTAGAGGATTCACGTGTAAAGGACGAGATGATAGAAGGTGAAAAGGAGATTGTATATGTGAATAAATTAATTAGAGGATTCACGTGTAAAGGACGAGATGATAGAAGGTGAAAAGGAGATTGTATATGTGAATAAATTAATTAAAGGATTCACGTGTAAAGGACGAGATGATAGAAGGTGAAAAGGAGATTGTATATGTGAATAAATTAATTAAAGGATTCACGTGTAAAGGACGAGATGACAGAAGGTGAAAAGGAGATTGTATATGTGGATAAATTAATTAGAGGATTCACGTGTAAAGGACGAGATGATAGAAGGTGAAAAGGAGATTGTATATGTGAATAAATTAATTAAAGGATTCACGTGTAAAGGACGAGATGATAGAAGGTGAAAAGGAGATTGTATATGTGAATAAATTAATTAAAGGATTCACGTGTAAAGGACGAGATGACAGAAGGTGAAAAGGAGATTGTATATGTGAATAAATTAATTAGAGGATTCCGAGATGATAGAAGGTGAAAAGGAGATTGTATATGTGAATAAATTAATTAAAGGATTCACGTGTAAAAGATGATAGAAGGTGAAAAGGAGATTGTATATGTGAATAAATTAATTAAAGGATTCACGTGTAAAGGACGAGATGACAGAAGGTGAAAAGGAGATTGTATATGTGGATAAATTAATTAAAGGATTCACGTGTAAAGGACGAGATGACAGAAGGTGAAAAGGAGATTGTATATGTGGATAAATTAATTAAAGGATTCACGTGTAAAGGACGAGATGATAGAAGGTGAAAAGGAGATTGTATATGTGAATAAATTAATTAAAGGATTCACGTGTAAAGGACGAGATGATAGAAGGTGAAAAGGAGATTGTATATGTGAATAAATTAATTAAAGGATTCACGTGTAAAGGACGAGATGACAGAAGGTGAAAAGGAGATTGTATATGTGGATAAATTAATTAGAGGATTCACGTGTAAAGGACGAGATGATAGAAGTTGAAAAGGAGATTGTATATGTGGATAAATTAATTAGAGGATTCACGTGTAAAGGACGAGATGACAGAAGGTGAAAAGGAGATTGTATATGTGGATAAATTAATTAGAGGATTCACGTGTAAAGGACGAGATGACAGAAGGTGAAAAGGAGATTGTATATGTGGATAAATTAATTAGAGGAGGGTAGTAGTCAATTACAGTGAACAGATGAGATTATAGAGAAGAAGGCTTGTGAGAAAGAGGTGAGAGTGCAAGTAGTTGAAGAGCTGGACGAAGTATGGAATTATGGGGTGCTTATCCAGGGTTAGTTCAAGGGCAGAGGCAAATGTTCTGCAGGTGTGATTTTAGCTTCTGTTTGAAATGTTTAAAATGTTCTATTTTCAGAGAGAGCAATGTGGTGTTCCATGCACTGATGACGTAGTTTGAGAACAGACTATCACCAGCTGTATTGTTGGATTTAATGATAGCGAGAAGGAGCAGCATTTGGGATGAGCAGAATGGTCTATTTGGTTTGTAAGGCTGGATTAGAGCTGACAGAGATGGACAGTCTGTAGGTTTATAGTTGAGGTTATGAGTAATCACAAGTTGGTGTAAGACATTAAGTGGGATAGGTTGAGCCAGTTGATTTCTTTGACTGCTAGACAGTGGTGGGATTTTTGTAGGTGATTTACTGCAAACTTTGCTATTTTGTGATGGCATTGTTCAAATGTTGAGACCTAAGAGACTTAAAGGTTAGTGAAGATAGGGACTGCATGGAGAAATGCTGGAACAGTAGGACAGAGGCTAAGTTTCTTCTTGTTTTAGTCAGTGAGGCAATCTTTGTCTATTTATGGGGACCCCAATTTCTGGTGAGTTTTTTTTTACTGTATATATTGGGTGTGGTAGTTAAATTTTAAGCTATTGTCAATGTAAATGCCAAGTAGCTTAGTATGTGGGATGATTTCAGTTTTAGTGTTATTTGCTGAGAGTATATCAAAGGATAGTTTTTGGGCTGAGAGGTGTCTTGGGGGAAGAGAATGAGCTTCCTGAATCTCTAAAAAAACATTGGGAAACAGTTAGCCAAACATAAATGGATGAAAAAGATTCTTGAGTGATTTGTTGCAGGTTGTTAAGCTTTGGGGTGCTACATACAAGGGAGGAGTCATCGGTGTACTGAATTATTGTGGCTGACTTGGAGGCATCTGGGAAGTTACTAATGAAGATGTTGAAAAGAATGGGACCTAGAATGGACCCCTGGGGGACAGCAGGGGACACTGGGAGGAAAGGGGAAACTTCTTTGTGCTATTATATGGCTTGTTATTTGTTAGTAAGGTACCTGTTAAACCATGCAGTAGAGCTTTCATCAAATCCTAGCGCTGAGGGGTTTTGTAGGAAGATGAGGTATGAGACTGAGTCAAAAGCTTTGAAAATGTCAAGAAAGGGTGCAGATACTAGACTTCCTTCATTCCCATGAGTATTTACAGTATTAGTGAACTGTAGAAGGGCTTTAATAGTGTTGTTATGAGGGCAGAAGCTGTGTTGGAAGCCAGAGAAGTACTTTCTGGCAAGGTATTGTGAGAGCTGGGATTGAATGCAATTTTCAAGAACTTTAGATAAGGGGGCAGGATAGCAAAAGGGCAGTAGTTAATAAATTCAGTGTTATTTCCTCCTTTATGCAGTGGTAGGATACAACTTTTGTCCATGGTGATGGGACATATGCTTCTGTGATAGATTGGCTTATGAATATGGAAATGTGATAGGCTATGGCCTTGGTGGACATTTGTAGATGTTCAGCAGAGGGACTGCCAGGTTCTAGGGTGGTGAGTTTTAGTTTTGAAAGAAGTTTTTTAGTGGTTTAGGTAGTAACTAGTTGTAATGAGAAGGGGGCAAGTAATGAATGCTGCTGAGACTGAAGGGGCTGGTGAGAGGAGTGTCATGTTTGATTAGGGAAGTCACTGAGCTTATGGAGTGCTTATTAAACAGAGCATTGCAGTGTTTTCTGTGTTGTTGGTACTGTGAGTTTGGATTGGGAGGCATGGCCTAGATTAAGGATTTTGTTAATAATTGACCAGAATGACTTTGGGTTTTGAAGTTTTTTTGGACAGTAGATTGATATTTAGTGTGATTTCTTAGTTGCCAAAATACTTGTAAGTTAAATCAATAAAATAAAACTGCAGGACTGTATTTGTAGTATCGCCACTTTCCACTGCTGCTCATTCATACATTTGTATCTGGTTGGTCTTATAGTGTCAGGTGATGAGGAAACCTGATGTTATTTGTCTGGTCATTTGCTGTTAGATTGGAAATCTTAGTACACTCTTTCAAATATAGTGATCAGCATTAATATTCAATATCCTTGTGCCTTTCTGTTCCTTTCCCTGAGCAGGGGCATCATAATGCAACATTTCATTCAGAAGGTCCTACACACACACAAGCACACACACACACACACACACACACACACACACACACACACACACACACACACACACACACACACACACACACACACACACACAAACACACACATGCACTCACACACACACAAAACGCACACACACAAAAACACACACACAATCACACCCACACAGACACACACAAAACACACACACACACACACACACACACACACACACACACACAAACACACATGCACACACAAACACACACACACACACACACACACACACACACACACACACACACACACACACACACACACACACACACACACACACACACACACACACACACACACACACACACACACACACACACACACACACACACACACACACACACACACACACACACACACACACACACACACACACACACACACACACACACACACACACACACACACACACACACACACACACACACACACACACACACACACACACACACACACACACACACACACACACACACACACACACACACACACACACACACACACAAAAGAACACACTGCACACACACACACACACACACACACACACACACACACACACACACACACACACACACACACACACACACACACACACACACACACACACACACACACACACACACACACACACACACACACACACACACACACACACACACACACACACACACACACACACACACACACACACACACACACACACACACACACACACACACACACACACACACACACACACACACACACACACACACACACACACACACACACACACACACACACACACACACACACACACACACACACACACACACACACACACACACGCACCTTTATAGTCCAGTTACACTGCTTTGATTCCTGCGGTTCCTTTAGCAGTTGTGGGTGTATGTACTTGGGCTTTTGTGACCTATAGCCCATAACGTTTTCCCTCTACATTTCTACTTTCTCAAATTGTTATCTGCTTTTGTATTCATACTATTTAGTGCTTAACATCTAACTCCTTCCTAATTTGTATCATTTTCTTTTTTCTCCTTTTGAAGATCTTTGAAAAGTGTGTGTACAGTTTTTGCATTTTACCTTCATATTTATGACTCTCATCTGGGCTTGCCTGCAGTTACTGTATTTCTTTCTTCCTGTCTACTGTGTATGAGAAATGTTTGGAACATTTCCCTTGAATCCTTGGCAAGGATCTCTGCATTTCTGACCTTGTTTCTTTATCCTAAATGCCCTGCACCTCACTACGTTGTTAACTTCCCTTCACATCTCTTTACACTCTGTAGGCTGTTATAAAATGTTTAAATAAGTCACCTTTCAGTGAATCAAAATATATTGATCCCACTCAATAAAATAGTATGTAACTAAAATTTCTGTATAATGGAAAATCCTCCCCCTCAAACTCCCACACAGGATCCTTTACCCCTGCAGTTATTTAACTAATATAATTAAGTACAACAATCGTAAAACCTCTAAGTAAGTTATAAAATGTTTTTGTCATTTGATCAAACTAGTTTCTTAAATTCTGTCTCAATAAAAGGTGATTTCCAACAATTAAACTAACTTCTAGGTAAATAGTTTTATCTGTTATTGTGGCCTTAATTTTCCGGATTCCCCTCTGTGGGTGACTCTCTACTGCTGTTATTCTCCTTCTAATTCCTTATTTCATTATATTCCATGTATTTTCTGTGATGTTTTTGCAAAGTTTTTCAATAAATCTTACTGTCTCACACATAGCTGGTCTTAGGCATAGGCCAACTAGGTGGCCGCCTATGGCGCCAGTCTAGCAGGGGCACTTTTCCAGTATTCATTTGTTATTTTTTTGCATTAAAGAAATGGTTTCTTTAAAATATGTTGAACGAATACAGGAAAAACTGAAAAGTAAGACAAACTGTGAGAAGAAGGAAGTAAAACGTAATCACATAATCTGGATGGTGTAGGTAGACCAAGATGGGGGCACATGGTGAAGGAGGTGGGGTGCTGTGGAGCCCTTTTGCCTAGGGCTCCAGTTGATGAAAGGCCGGCTCTGGTTGCACATTCCCTAGGTCACTACAGACCATCTATTACAGCGGTATGAAATGCCAGATCTCTGTTCTGCTTTCACTGTCACTGTCTTGCACAGACCTCTCAACCAATCGGGGACAAATTTCAACAGAATCAGGGACAAGTCAAGAAAAAATCAGGGACAATCAGGGACACTTTTAAAATATTAGTGCTATTAACTTGAAACATTAATAGAATCAGAGCATATGAATTAATACACATTTTCTGAAGTAAAAGAAGTCTATAACTCTTAATTATTGTCATTATTTGTTAAGTGTAATTCACCATCTTTCTTACAAAAGTCACTAATTTTAGGAGGGATTAAGAGAGACAGAGCTAAAATTTGAGTCAAAATCAGGGACGTCCCTGAAAATCAGGGACAGTTGAGAGGTATGACTCTTGCATCAGTGGCACCCTGCTTCTGATTTCCTACCATTTTCAGCCATGATCATTGACATTCTGTATGATCAGATAATGTTCTCTTTAGATTTTTGAAAAAAATTTAAAATCTTTGCTATGCAAAATGCTCCTTAGCCTTACACAAGTTTCTAGATATCCCACTTTTGGAAGGATAGAAGTCATCTAAAAGGTTGAGTGATTGAATTCATGTGAGTGCTATTAGAATGACTTAATTTTTTATAGCATATGCTGCAGCATATCAAAAATAAAATAAACTGAATATGACTTTTATATGGAATTACAATGGGCTAAAAATGCCTGTGTGTTCTGAATGCAGACATCAGCTATTCAGCTGTCAGCTACTGAATAAATTATGTGAAGATGCACATACCTGATTGGACACACTTATCGACTAATTTCCATTAGCAGCATAACTCTCAACTGTCCGATTTTCACAGAATATTCAGATTTTTATCTCATATTGTTGGTCTGTTCCTCATAAAATTTGTGGTTTTCTGGCAAATCATTGAGGATTTGTCACTAAATAATGAAATGCATTTGAGATTTCAACTGCATATCTGTATAGATCACACTCTGAATGTTCATCTTTTGCTAGCAGTCTAATAATGTTTATAAAATTTTAACAAAAATCAGATTACATTATTTGCTAGGTTTGCCCCTTTCATCACGTCATAGAATAGGGATTAGATAATGTATGGAGAGCTACCTGCCCCTTTCATCATGTCACACAATAGGGATTAGATAAGCTATAGAGATACCTAAAAGAACTATGCTCCATGAGAGAGCACTGGAGCAAGGTGTTCAGCATCTACCATGCTCTACATTCTATATGGCCTAGACACCCAAAGGACTGCTTTTGTTAAGCAGGGCTGTACCATCTCGCTGATACTACATTTTAAAAACCCACTACTCTCTAAGTGAAATAGTGTTTCTTTAGCCCATTCATTAATCCAGCCACTCATTTTGTACTTTCTGTTCAGCTTCATTCCTGTCACTTATCATGTGATAATGCAGTGCATTTATACCATATCCAAATGAGTTTTCCTTACATTCTTTTGGTGTAAATGCCAAGATTGTTTCTCCGTATCATTTCATATTCCTACCTCTTCACTGACAATTTGGATAACAATTGTTTCAGTCTGGCTTTCTTCTTAGTATGGCTGCACAAACTAGATATAATTCTAAAGAAATAAAGTATTAATGTTCTTAGTACAGTGAAAGGATGACTTCAGCTTCAGGCAAAAGGACATGTCCTGTCTAAGTATCAATGCACCCTGATACATTTTGTCATTGCTCTTTTTATTTTTCTGCATAATTCAGAACAAGTGTCATTCTATCATGAGATGTCTTTTTTTCCCTTTTTCCAATTAGAGAGATAGTCCCAATATGTATATTCTTAAGGAGAATACTATAAGTGGTGTTATAGACATTAACCTGCACATATTTCTTCACTGGGTTGTAAATCAAGTTCTTTGGTACTATGAATAGAAGGGCCATCATTGCTTATGTAGGCCAATCACCAAAATCATGTTTCTATCTTACTGAGCAGATTTATTTGTATTGTAATTTCAGGTGAAATATGAGATGAAATAGGAAAGTAGTATCTAGAAAAAGGAAATATAACAGATAGGTTTATAGTTAGCAGATTTAAGTGGTGATGAAATATATATATATATATATATTTTTTTTAAGTTTAAGGCTCTGAACTCATGGTTAACCGCAGTAGATTTGCAGACTTGAAATTCATATCAGCAGTTATTATGGGGAAGGTGGATACAGATATAATCCTAGCAAATACTTGTCTTATTCATAACAAGTGAGAACAGCAGAAACTACATATGGTTTTATGTTTGTAAAAGGTGTGGCATGCCCTGCTGGAATGGAATATTCAGAGTGTATCTCTCCCTGCACGAAGACCTGCCAGAGTCTGAACATTAATGAAGTGTGCGAAGAACGGTGCATTGATGGATGCAGATGTCCAGGTAAGTTCTTTCTGGTTTATTTATTTTATTATTTATTTATTTTATTTATGCTTTGTTGACTGGGTTAGTCCCACAAGACTAGTAGCCTTTTTGTAGGTGAGACCCCAGGTGGTATTTATGGTACTAGGAGAAATTTGGCCAAGGTGTCATGGAACTTCACTTATTCTTTTCGATAGGTGCTGTGGGATCATTTACATCCACCTGAGCTACCACTAACTGGGGCCTCAATTTAACATCTCATCCAATGGATGGTGCACTCAGGGGTGCAGCACCCCCTTTATACTGCATGGCAGTGTCAGTAATTGATCTAACTGGTGTAGGAATCAAACCTACAGCCTTCAGCACCAACTGTGAGGAGGCTAAATGTTGTGCCATTGGCACTACTACCTTCCATGCCACACCGGGTAAGGTAAGGAACTGTGACGTAAGGTAGGGAAATGTAAGCAACTTGCTGTTGACTGCAGACTTGGAATTGATTCCAAGTTTTCCATTAAACAAGACAGTCAACTAAAGGGAGCCACTGCTAACACAAGTAGTTGAGCCTCATGGCTGCTACTTGTCCAGTACAAGCTGAAGAAACAGGATGCTAGAGATATTGAGTCACACCTGCCTTGGAAAAAGTGTCTGCTGGAAAGTAGTTTTTTGTTGTGAAAAGATTAAAATGCAGTTCAGTAGTACCATGTTTATTTTATTACTATTAAGGATAGCCTATAAACTTCAAATGCAGTATTATTATGAAAGCATCAGTTAGCTGAGAATTATAGATAGATCAAAGTAATGAATTCTGCATTTTATTTATAAGAAAATAATGTTTCCCTACTTTTTTCCATGAAGTTTACGTTTGTAGAATTCAGATGGTAACTATAAAGGGAACTATCAAATAAGACTGATTTAATATTTAATTGATGAAATTATAATATTTCACACTTTAAAAAATGTCAACACTTGAAGTGCAAAGTAGTGCTTTGTTCACTGTGGGGTACTCCATTTGTGCTGCAAGCCGTTTTCGCCATCAAGACAAATCTTTATTAAACTTTTTTATCATTGAATTTAAAACTGCCTGCAATGATGTCAACTAATACATTTAGCTAAATTTAGGGCTAAAGGGATGTAAAGATTCTGTGTGTTCAGCCAGTGCTTATGATGGGTGTGGATACAATGAATATAACCTTGAACCAGGTAAAATTCTGTTAAGGAAGGAAGAAAATCTGAAATGCATGTAGAGTTAAAAAAAAGACACTTTAAATAAATGTGCACTTGCATAAGTGAAGAACATGAAGGTGGATGACATCAATAAGTCAGAGTGATGAGGTCCATATTTCACCACAGTAAATATTCATGGCTTAGGTCACAACACAGTCAAAACTGAGCATGAATATACTAAGTCACATGAACAGAAAATTATGAAGAGTTTACCCAGAATGGAAACTGTTTCTGCTTAGATAGTATAACATAATCATGTTTATTATAATCTACAGAAGAAATTACTTGTCTTTCTTGCTTTATTTAATCCCTGTTGAAGACAGCAAGATATTCTATGATGCAGTTTAGTGTGTGTGTGTGTGTGTGTGTGTGTGTGTGTGTGTGTGTGTGTGTGTGTGTGTGTGTGTGTGTGTGTGTGTGTGTGTGTGTGTGTGTGTGTGTGTGTGTGTGTGTGTGTGTGTGTGTGTGCGTGTGTGTGTGTGTGTGTGTGTGCGTGTGTGCGTGTGTGCGTGTGTGTGTGTGTGTGTGTGTGTGTGTGTGTGTGTGTGTGTGTGTGTGTGTGTGTGTGTGCGTGTGTGTGTGTGTGTGTGTGTGTGTGTGTGTGTGTGTGTGTGTGTGTGTGTGTGTGCGCACACTTGCCCACACATGTGAGACTGCATGTGTGTTGCATATTACTTTGGTTTCTACAGTAAAAACTCGTAACCACAGAGCAGTAATAATATTGTTTTTCAGTGGCATTCTTTTAAGATACCATACAGAGAATGACAGTGCCTTCTTACTTTTTCTTAGGATTATTACATTTATATCTTAGTGAACCAAATGCTCAACTCCTAATACTGATTTGCTTGTATCACACACAGCTGAGTCTTGCTGAATACAAGAATGAAACCCAAAATGAAAAAAATATCTACCTTTGGGTTATGCCTATTGTGGTGAGCAAATGTGATCAAATAATCAATCAGTCAGCAAACTGCTATTAAGGGTAAACATGGATTGGCTGTAGATGAGTGCTACTGTTGAACTGACACCCCAACCCTTTATGCAAAAATGAGAAAAAATGTTGTGGATGGATTCATACAACTTTTACACCACCAGGTGGCTAGCTTTGCTATAGTAGTTCACCCGTACCACTCACTCACACACCTGTGGCAAATTTAGAGTGTCCAATCCACCTATTGTATGTCTTCAGAATGTGGGAGGAAACTGGAGAACCCAGAGAAAACCCAAGCGATCACAGGGAGAGCATGCAGAAGGCACCCCAGCCAAGAATCAAACCAGAGACTTTCTTGCTGTGAGGCAACAACACTAACCTCTGCACCAGTGTGGCCTATTTGGGTAGATGGATGGATGGATTTTACCAAAAGTAATTATGCTTAATGGCTGCCTTGTGCAGAAGAATTTGTTTCCTTTTGAAAAGTGCCAATGTCCACTGAGTGGGATTCATAATGATTTTCTGCATGAAGTAAGTAAGACATCATCCCTTTATGCCCATCCTATTGTTACTGTCATGGAGGAAAATGGCAGCTCGAACTTGGACCTATTTGTTGCATGCAAATGAACATAACTTAGCAGAATTCAGTTAACATGCTGCACTCTGATTTCAGTTCATCAGCATCCAGGAGGTGTAGTACTGGGGTGTCCTGCACACCAAAAAAACGTGATGTGCAGCAGCTGTGTATGAGCTTAGTGGACTGGCGTAGTGACTTCATTTACTACTACAGCCCTATAATGAGGTGGCTAGGGTGTACTCATAGTCACTTTTTAAATGTCCAGACATGTGCCTACTTGTTTCTTCTTTTCCTGTCATTTCAGGGCCTATACATGCATAGCCCATATACACATACCATGCTGAGCAAGCAGGATGCAAATACTATTCAAAATGGCTCCATAAGCCACATAAGTGGCTGTTTAGGTGATCCATGCTCAGGTATGACACACTGGAGCTGTTCAACAATATGCCTTCATCACTAAAATACATCTATGGAGTTGCCAAGAGCCTCAGACAAATAATATAGTATTATTTTAGGAGATCAGAGGAGATCTGTGTAAAATGAACATTATATATTCTACAAGAGGAGAGAGGTGGTGCCTGTGGGAAATAAGAAAGTGTTGCTGTGATACAGGAGGTCACATGAACCTCTAGCTGAGAATGGTATTGTACTATGAATGGAGTTGTGTGTTACTTTTCTACACTGAGCAGTGATATTATTGCTATGGATTTTGGTTATCAAGGTTGGTGGGAATAGGTACCTAATGTCACTGCGATTTCTGCAGAGTCAACTGT
>NC_056745.1:97101018-97143518 GCF_019279795.1 Protopterus annectens | reverse complement strand
TTGTACTCAATTATGGGCCTGATGAGGGATGAGTAAAGAGGCACGATGACCTCCCATAATCTAGATGTGAATCCATTCATGATTAGGTGGGCTATATAAAATGTTTTTCTAACCACTTTGGCCACATGGTTGTCAAATGAGAGATTGCTATCAACTTGGGTCCCCAGGTCCCTAATTACTTCTTCTGTACTTAATGGATTACCACCTATGTGGTAATTTGTGGGCACTTTGTTTTTGCCAAAGGGGATGCTTTTTGGCATTTAGCTTGAGGCCATGGCTCTGGCACCAATTGTCTGTTTCTATGAGGCCCTTTTGGAGGATGCTTGTGTCGGCTGGAGAGTCGATTATGGCGCCCAGTTTGCAGTCATCTGTGAACTTGGTCAGCCACAGTCCTTCCGTGTTGGCCTGTACCTCTAAGAAATATATACCGAACAAGAGAGGTCCCAGGACTGAGCCTTGTGGGACAACACTTGTAACTGGTTTGGAGTCTGACATGGCTCCAGCAATTCTAACCATGTGGGTTCTGTCCTTGAGCCAGTTTGCAATCCATCTAGTGACATAGGGGTTTATATTTAAGCTGGTGAGCTTATCTATAATGCCCGAGTGGGGTATTGTATCGAAGGCTTTGCGAGGTCCAGGTAGGCTGTGTGGACCACCTTCCCCTCGTCAATGGCCTTGGTGACTGTTTCAAAGAAATCAACCAGGTTTAAGAGGCAGGATCTGCCCTTAACAAAGCCGAACTGGGTAGGATCCAGTGTCTGTAGGTCCCCAATATCTTTATTTATGAGGTCCATGATGATCCTTTCCATAGCTTTGCAGACCAAGCTAGTCAGGCTTATGGGGCGATAGTTTCCAGGATCCGTTGAGGCACCACCTTTATGGAGAGGGACCACTGTTGCTGTACACCACTCTTTGAGCACATATCCTGTAGTAAGGCTGATATTGAACAGTAGTTTTATGTTTGGGTTTAGCTCTTCTTGGAGTTCATGTAGAACGCAGCATGGGACACCGTCTGGTCCCATTGATGCTATGTTTTTTGCTTTGGAGAGGGCGGCTCTTACCTGAGCATCTGAGATGTCAGGGGGGGCAGCACTCTGCTGGATAGATATTTGCCCTTTTGGTGGGGAGAAGTTTGCGCTGAACCTGTCAGCTAGGATGTTGGCAATGTCTGTGGGTTCAGTGTATTTTTTGTCATTTTGGACTAATTCTGAGCATATCTGGGAATTACCACCCAGGTTCCCAACATAACTAAAGAAAGCCTTGTGATTATCTTTAGTGTCCTGTGCAATTTTTCTCTCGAAGCTGGCCTTAGACAATTTTATGAGTGCCCGTAGTTTTTTGCCAATACTGATCAGTGATGCCTTCCCTTTTTGGGATTTTGCTCTATCATTTAGTAGCTTCCTCCTTCTATTGTATAGTTTGTTTATGGCTGGGGTCCACTAGACAGGACGTCTGCCTTTGGAGGATTGGGTCTTGGTTTTATTTGGGATCGCATGATCCATGCATTCCTGAAGGTGTTCATAGAATGCATTTATAAAGGATTCTGCGGTCTGGGCCGTATTTTCCACAGGTCCGGGGGCTTTGAAGGATTCCACCTCGGTTTTGAGGAGTGTGAAATTTGCTTTAGAGAAGTCTTTCACTGTGGTTTTCTGGGCAGGGGATGGGGTCGGGATGTGAATATCCAGTGAGATTAGTTTATGGTCTGATCTTACCAGTGAGGGATACACTTCTGGTCTGGAGCATAGAGTCCCCATGTTGGTGATGATCAGGTCCAGTATGTTTTCCCCTCTTGTGGGAGTGGTATCAAGTTGTTCCATAGCATTTGAGTTTATAAATTCTAGGAACCTTTGGGCTAGGGTGTTGGAGCTAGAGTAATGCTCCCAGTCTATGTTTGGGTAGTTGAAGTCTCCCAATATAATGGTGTTTGGAGAGACCTTCATATTTTCCAGTGTTCTCAGAAAGGCCGAGTGGGGTTCCTGGGTTTGGGAGGGTGGTCTGTAGCAGGCTATAAACTGGAAGGCAGTTTTACCCACTGTTAGTTGCACATGGATAGTCTCTGATGCTTCGTGCCTTGCCACCAACCTGGAGGTGTGTGTATCTTTGATGAATATCGATACTCCCCCTCCTTTTGTGGTTCGGTCCAAGTTTTGGGGCCGAAAAGCATGGTATGAGGTATAACCTGGTAGTGCTGGGGTGCTCAGGGGAGCCCTGAACCAGGTTTCTGTTACTGCACAGACATCGATGTTCTCCATGCTAAGGAGAGTTTCGAAAAGTGCATCTTGAGGTTTAGACTTCTGGCGTTGAGTAGCATTACTCTTAGTTTCTTATCCCTTGTGATACCTATGGAGGTGGGTTTGTCTTTTGAGCCTTGCCTAAGCCTAGGGTATCCCTTTCCTACACCCAGTGATCCATTTATCTCCCTTTTATTTCAGAAGTCAGAGACCTCAGATCAAAGCTGCAGCATTACAGCCTGTATTTTTACTGAACAGAAGGCCTTCTCAGCTCATTCTTTACGGGCAGAAGTGAGAGTCAGGCAGTAGGAAATGGACAGTTTGCCTGATCTGATGGACTATCCTTCCCTGACTCTTGGACTCCTGTCTTCCATAGTAGCACTGAATTGCTATATAACCTTTAAGACATGCAAGTAACCACACATGATTTCCTGGCTTCATAGAGTACACTGGTGGGCACTGTCCTATTGGTAGAATTGTACCCTGTTGGTGCAACACCCACTGCCCCCTCTAGGTGTCACTCAAGTGGCCAGTCAGAGTCACCTCTCTCCCCCATGCTGTGCAAGCCAGCATCAGCTTCCCATCCATATTGCTGTTAGTCAAGCACAGACTGTCTAGATTGCAGTCAGATGTACATCCCTCTCCATCACAAGGCCAGGTAGAAACACCACTTAGTTTTAAACATGCACACCATAATATACAGCATGCTTCAATATTTTAAAAGATGTACTTAAATATGAATGAACTGAAATAACCTTTATTAAGTTGAAAGCTGGCTTCCTCTGTTACTGAATGTTTTAGACAGAAATAGAGTGCACAGACTATGGAATGGTACACGGGCATTAACAAAGGTGTTTAACCTTTGTAGTACTACCATTTCATTGTTAAATTATTGACAAAATGACTCGTCTTCCTAAAGCAATGTTGTTAAATATAGCATATAATCTGTTACCTAAATATCACTGCATAGAATCCTTAAATATTAAGACATCTGATAAAATGAACTGTAAGGCAAAACATGCTTTTTTAGCCACTGATATATAAACTGCCCTTTAAAGTGAAACTTAATGTCCATATGGTTACAGTGTTTCAAACTTTTTGCTGGATTTTATGTTTATTTTTATTTATTTTATTTTGCACTTGTTGGCCAGGACAGTCCAGCTGAGCAGAGCCCTTTTTGAGGCAATGCCTGGGAGAAAAGCTCCAAAAATTTATGTCATGCAACTGTTTGTTTGTTTATTTATTTATTTATTTAGTTATCTATTTGTCATTTGTTAACCAGACTAGTCCAACTGAGCCAGTGCCCCATTTTCAGTTGAAACCTGAGGAGAAAAGCTCCAGACAGTTATTACAAAGTTACAAAAAAGGAAAACCTCTGACAATGAAGTTGTATGCAAACATTACAATAATGTGCTTTATATGAGAACATTACAAATTTATTGTAAAGCACCAAAAAGAGTCCAGCACTATTCAGGAGGTAGAGTCGTAATTTAATGTGACTAAAACAACAAAAACAGCATACATGTTTTGGCAAAACCTACAGCCTTCTTCAGTGCATTAAATCATTTGAATCTATTGCACATTTAAATAGTATCCAACAAAATTGCCAAAAGTCTGATAATTTCACTAGTAATCCAGAAAATGGACCCACACGGCACACAATAAAGCTCACAGACAGTAAATTCAATAAATCTGGAGATGTTATCTGGATGATTGTTGGATGGTGTGGAGAGGGGACGCTGGATATGCAGAGGAATTTGTAGAATATTTAAATGAGAATAAATGGGGAATTAATTTCACTCAACTATGATTACAAAGCAGTCACATTCCTGGATGTCCAGATTCTACGACAGGATGATCATACACTTGAAACAAGGGTTTATCGAAAATTCCCCCAATTTAATACTTTACTACATGCCTTCAGCCATCACCCCTCCCACATCATCCAAAACATCCCAAAATCCTAATTTCTACGCATTAAGCGTATATGTTCCTCAGATGTAGCCTACAACATTAGCAAAAGTGATCTTTCAGAATGATTTTTGAATAGGGGTTATCATGTAAATAACATTAATAGGGCATGCTCTTTTACTACTGAACAGGACAAGAAAATAGTTGTTAACTTATGGTAAGGGACCCAAAGGCAAGGATATACAGTCTCCCCAACCCGTGCACTTCAGATTAACCTACACTACATTCGTGGATTCCATGGAAAAATACCAACATGATGGGTGATACTTGTTTCTTCACCATTCAGAAAGGGCCTTTGTAGTTCCAGACATGAATGCACTGTTTTCCAGCCCACACAATGCTTGCTGCATCACCTGTTTTCCAGCAGGTATCAGCAATACATAGGATAAGTACACCCGCCCCCAGCTGTCCACTTCCACTCTCCTATTGGGCTAGATACTAATCAAACTGACATAAGCTAGGTCACAGTCGGGGCTTTGCCACTCTTTGACATGACACTTTCCATACTAGTTTTTTTTTCCTCTGCTGCAGATCTGACTGAGCATCTATCTTATGTTTTCATACAACCTTATATGTTAAAGTTAATATACATTATACTCAATGCACATCTTAAGTTTTATTTTTTTCTTTAGCCTTATCCAAGTAGACACTTTCTTCTATCTTCCATACATGTTGTCACTTTACTGCCTTACCTACCTCCCAAATTCCACATATCCTTAATGCACAATTCCTGGCTTCTTCTTCCCACTTCCATATGACATGTTTTCCCTCTCCTAATCACCCTGACTGAGGTACCACTGGCTCTGTGTCTTAAGTCTCCTCTTTGCATGTTTCCAGGATACATATATAGAACTGTCAAGTCACATGATCTGGTCATATCATCTGAGCTGTCTGTTAAACTTTTCTCTCTTTGTGGTATAGCCCCTAGAAATCTGTGCAGTAATCTCTGCAAAGGATCCATATGCAATTGGCATGATGGTAAAAATAACTTCCTATGTTTCTGGTTTTCCTGTCACTATCTACACATCATAACTATCATGTAACTTGCTGGTATTTGATTAGGTGAATCATGACCTAGTGTTAAAATGTGTGCACTTGGCTGAAATGTGCCTCCCTCAAAGGAAGATGATGTGGACAAGATTTGCCCTTATCTGAAGATAAAGTTCCTGTAGGATTGGTAAAGATCTTGCCTTGAATGGAAAAAAATGAGTATGGGAAGCTTTGCCAGTTCAGTGTTTTTTATGCTCAACAGAGCATTCAAATAAAGTAGTTTTAAATTGACAGTTAAAGACCCTGCCCTGCTTCCTCATGGATTGCTACTGGCCTGTGTTAATGCAAATGATAATCTCAGTGTTCCAGTCACGTACGGAGACAGATACAAAAACATCCAGAACTTTATGGCATTCTTTTGTGCAGTTTTCTACTTATTTGGCACTGAATGCAAAGCCCTTGTCTGCAAATGTTCTTTGTATTCTCTAAAGTCATTATTATTGTCTTCTTCCCATCTGACTACCTGCACAATCACATGATGTAGCATTATTTGTTAAATAACATAGCTTTATATGTAGCACTTCTATAATGCATACCATGGACATATATTGAGACTGGTCTGATATATGACTGAATCTGTTTCTCTGAGCAGTCAGATACTTGCTTCATTTGAATAAAAGACTTTTAATGTCAGCCTTTTTTGTTTTTCAGTAAACTGTTTAATTAAGTTATTAACAAGCATCTGATGTTTTACTTAGAAAATGCTTTCAGTGAAAAAGTTAATGTAAATGCCGGGTTGTGGCCACTGTCTTCACTCCACAATTACAAAATCTGATTTAGTGTCATTGATAAAAGTGTCAGAGAAACTAAGAACTGTGGCAATGAAAAATGTTAATTATACTATGGTTAAGTAACTACTGTTGTAGTTTTCCTTTTAATGTATACTATTGCTAAATAAGTGAATAACCCATATATGTACATACATGTTTCTGCTGAGCTGTAAACATGGCTGACATTAAATAACTATGTCTGGTCTGAACTGGTATTGTCTTTATTTATACAGCATCTGCAGACACGGAATGTGGGTATGCACCAATGAAGACTGCCCAGGTATTGTTGGAATTATGCATATAGAAAGTAGAAATGTTTCTTCTTCTGCATTGTAAATTGTTTTTTGTTTAATTTGCCATAATGTATAGATAACCACTTAGGCTAATGATTCAAGTGCCAAAGCTTGAGACAGAATAGCAGTTAAACAGCCTCAGTCATAATTCAGTATAATTGAAATTTTGAGTAAATGTTTAGCTATTGGGGAGCAAAGCAGTCCAGAGAGGTGGATTATTTATCAAATGCTAACAATGCAACCAGCTACATCTCGCAGGCATCTGTGCTGGCACGTTCTGTATTTGCTGTCTTCATTATTGCTCCCTGGGTATCAGCGAGGTGGTGTTTGGGTTCTTTGCAGACATTGTGAATTGTCTGCCTGTTTCTAGAAGGTTATCTTATACAGGATGTGTACATACATTTGTACTTACCCTTTCTGGATCATACTTCAGGATATCAGCATATGTATCCAAACACAAGAATCATACCATCGTTAGGCTAAAAATGACTTTATTATAAATATTACAATATCTGTGCTGCACTACTCAGATGTCTTGCAGGTGTAGGTGAGTGGCAAGTTGTTATCTGTCATAGCCCTACTACGTAGCTTGTGTCACATGTAGTGGATATACAGAGCCATGCACGTTTCTACCCTTTTGTATATACTTTGCATGTATAGATGCTCTCTGACAGGCACAATATGTTTATATCCTTTGCCTAATGAACTTTCAAATGCACAGGTCCGATGTGTTCTTTCACTAATTAGGTGCAACATATGTGAGATCTGCCAGATAAATGATAGATACACACATCATGCAGACCTCCCATGTAATAGCTACATGCATTGCTGGGATTTTCAATGGCAGTGCAGACTCCATTGCAGGCTAGGGGTTGATTGGCCTTCTGATATACATTTGTCACTCTTGGATCCTGAGGACACTTGTAGGCAATGTGCAAGCAGTCAGTGGCACCACATACTGTAGGCAGGGGGTGGAGTATACTGTGTGATGGCATGCTTATGCTGGAGTGCAGCAAGGGAACGTATCTTTTCCACTCTTTACAGCACCTGCCCTAGAATTCTTGATACAAAACCTTGGAAACACCAACAGTGTCACTCACCAGTTTCTCAAATGTGCCTAAAATAAGGATGTCCAGTACTATGCAGGGCTTTATTTCAAATAGTACACATGTTCTTCTTAGACTACAGAATATTATGTTTGGTCTTCAGGTATTATAGAATGTCTGCAGTAATTTCTGTCCCAGCTAGTGAGATCTGTAACGTCATTTTATTTTATTTTTATTTATTTATTTATTTATTGCAGTTGGTTTACCAGGATAGTCCATTGGGCCATTGAAGAACCCATTTTCAATGGAGTCCTGGGGAGAAAAGCTCCAAAAAAGAAAATAAATTTACAATAACATTTGACAGTAAATATATAGGTACATACTATAAAAGAACATAAGCAAAACAGAAATGTGCTGAACATTTGACAGTGACATGATCACTAAATTAATCAGGGTCAGTTATTATCGTCATGTAGGTTTTCAACTCGTTGGCCTAGAAGCAGAATATTTTTTCTGTAAGTCACCCAGTATCAAGCACCTTATTTTGACTTATAGGATTTGCAGCTATTTCAGGCATATTGTGTTGTTTTTTTTTTTATATTTGCCTTTTTATCAGGTTCACATCATGTGCTAATCCTATTCGGTCATGCATCATGCATTTATTTCTTAATGGAACATTTGTACTCTTATCATATCACTTTCTCTAGCTTTGCAGAAAATGTTTTATAGCATTGCAGACCTTTCATGCATTTGCATATTTCTTCTTGCACACACTATTTCTGAATCATATTCATATATTCCCCAACTCTAAAAATAATAATAATCTTTATCAAAACTTCAAAAAAGAAAGTCTGCATAACACACAGAGAAAGCAAATGCCATGGAAGAACATTTCTGATAAACTGTACTGCATCTAGGCTGCACAACTCACTTGTGACTTCATCATTCATAGGGCAATATTTGTAATATTTACACATTTAAAAGATGCAGAATTCTTCATTCCCTGTAATGACACAAACTGGTTGCACAGTCAAAATGATATGTAATTAAATTACAACTGAAGAAATTATTTCTTCACCCTCCCATTTAACTTTTACATATAGTAGCTCAGAAAAAAAAATATTACTTTATAAAAGCAAGCCTCGGATAAGAAGGACCTTAATGTGTTTCTAGGCATATTCAGTACTTTTATTATATGGCTCAGATTAAAGCACAAGAGTTATTTGTGCAGCTGTAGCAGCCTGTATTCAAAGTTAAGGTAAGATAGTAATATTTTCCTGCTCACTGTGATTTAGGTTCTGTATTGGTGCACACGGAACTCCAATGACCACATAAACTGTTTTACAACTGCTGAACTCTAATGTTCCCACCCCATTCAGTAACCACTACTTTGTGGTTATGTGCCATCGGCAAATAACCTGGAGGCTAAAAAAGAACACTGTCCTCTTCAATTATAGAAGGGCAGTCATTTCCCCCCGCTGGCTTTTTACTATGCATCCATCCACAAATGGCCACAAGTAATTCAAAGAAAAATGTCTGAACAAGGAAGTAAAGGAAACCCGATACAACCATGACTAGGAACCAGTGCAAAAATATGCAGCTTTATTGTCTGTAGCACCTCGGCTACAACACGGCCTTCAAGGAGTACTTTAAGGCAGTAAAGGAAAGCTGAGAAAAGTGCTCATGTCTAGTCAAGTTAACGTCCAGAAATGGGAACCATAAAAATGCCCTATTGTGGTTCACAGTATTTCTGTGTCTTTTCTAAGGCAGCAGCTTTTTCTCCTTCATGTACATTAATACTTATTATTACAATTGTAATTGGTCTCAGTCACCTTTAGTTAGTAGAATTCCACTCCTTCATTTAGGGTATGTTATTTGATGTTTACACTGAAATAAATTATAATTTCTTCCTGACTAGACTAATATTTTTCTCTTGTTTCATTTAGGTGAATGCTTCATCTCAGGACAGTCACATTTTAAATCCTTTGACAACAAGCACTTTACCTTCAGTGGTGTTTGCCATTATTTGTTCGCAAAGGAAATTGAAGACAACTCTTTTGCAGTTACTATAGAAACAGTGCAGGTAAGCAGTCTGTCATTTTTATACAGTCTAAATAAGAACTTTTGTCCCAGGAGGATAGGTTGCTACGGGACATCAGATGGTAAGCTGATAACCAATACTTGGTTGAACTATGAACCACGATCTCATATCATAGACCGTCATCTGCTATAACAGTTCAGACTAGCATTACAGACTGATGAGCAACCAGTACTTTCCCTGGATACTAACTCCACCAGATACAATTTATTTATTTATATTTGTTAACCATGGTAGTGCTCTGTTCTCAGTGGACCATTTCTAGGCACAACCCAGGTGAATAGGCTCAGATAAGAAATGAACAATGCATATTTACAGATTCAAGAATATGCTACATTTAGTTTAAGAAGCAATTTACAGTATCAAAGCATGGCTGGATAAATGGAATCATGCTCAGCAGAGCTTTCTGGATAAAATGTAGCTATTGCTTACTGTCTGTCCCCTCCCTCCCAGTTGGTGTCTTGCTCTTATACTTGGTGGCTTTGCAGTTGCCCACCCCTACTGTAAATCTGATCTGTGGCACTCCCCCAAGTCTAGTGTCATTAGCTCATTCTACCTAATACAGAGATAACATTTGATAAGGCCTTCTGTTTCTCCTTTTTCCCTTTCAAAAAAAAAGGGAAAAAAGAAAAAAAAAATATATAGAGTATATTTCAGAGCATTTATTATAACTGTAATTGCCTTAATATTGCTACAACTCAAGTGCTCTAGGTTGCACTGCATCTGAAGTGTTTGTGTGTTTTGGCTGCTTTTCTGTATATATAGACTTCGCTGTTTCTTTAACTAAATAAGCTCTGCAAAGCTGTTTAATTGCATTCCTGCCTGTATTTCTGAGTTTCTTTTTGCACTTTTAAAGTTTGTTTTTGCTTAGTTTAACTGGTAGGCTACACACTCAAGTGTGCTAGCCGAATTAAAGCATTTACTGTGTTTCAACTAGAATAGTCCAGTCTTCAGGTATTGCTGATCTCTGGGCTGTGTCATAGTTCCTGTGTTGCCCATATCCTTATTTGGATAGGGGGGAAGCTTCTTTGTTCACCAGTGAGAGTGGGGAGCTCTGAGCAGCCTATCTGTCTTTTGAGGAGTGGTTCCAGCCCAGTGACCTGTAGCTTATTGGCCATCTTGGGCCATTTCCTATCTCTTCTAACCCCCTGCTTTAAAGCCAGCTTTAGTGCACTTTTGCGCTTGAAATTTAAAGTTTGTCCTGTTTGTTGCATTTACCTGTTGAGGCTACACACTCAAGTGCGCTAGCCTGTGTTACATATTTATTGCATTTTCCTGCTGTTTGTTGCAAAAAAAAGAAAGAAAAACAAAAAAAATTATCCTTGTTTCCCGCCTTTCCTGACCTAGAGTAGTCCAAATACAAGCGTTGCTGTATTCTGGACTTTTGGAAAGTTCCTGTGTTGCCCATTTCCTTTCTTGGATAAAGGGGGGCTTCTTTGTTCACCAGTGGCAGTGGGGAGCTTAGAGCAGCCTATCTATCCCTGGAGGAGTGTTCCCAGCACAAGAATCTGGTAGTCTATTTGCCGTTTTGGGCCAGTTTCTAGCTCTTTCAAGTCCCCTGTATAAAACCCGCTTTGGCGCGGTTTTTGCGCTTGTTACTACTCAGCCAAGCTCCTCGTGGTCCTGCAGAGTGGTGCTAGCAGCAGAGAGGCCAAAAGAGCAACTGCTAACCTGATAAAAGTGTTTTCTTTCCTGCTACTACCTGGGCGACTGTCCGATCTGGCTAAACTGCAAGTATTTCTGCTTCTTGAACTGTTTTAAACTGTTTAAAGTTGTTTTTGCACCTGCACTTTTAAAGTTTGTCCTGTTTGTTGCATTTACATGATGAGGCTACACACTCAAGTGCGCTAGCCCGTGTTACATATTTATTGGATTTTCCTACTGTTTGTTGCAAAAAAGAAAAAAAAATTATCCTTGTTTCCCATCTTTTCTGACCTAGAGTAGTCCAAATACAGGCTTTGCTGTATTCTGGACTTTTGGAAAGTTCCTGTGTTGCCCATTTCCTTTCTTGGATAAAGGGAGGCTTCTTTGTTCACCAGTGGCAGTGGGGAGCTTAGAGCAGCCTATCTATCCCTGGAGGAGTGTTCCCAGCACAAGAATCTGGAAGTCTATTGGCCGTTTTGGGCCAGTTTCTAGCTCTTTCAAATCCCCCTGTATAAAACCCGCTTTGGCATGGTTTTTGCGCTTGTTACTACTCAGCCAAGCTCCTCGTGGTCCTGCAGAGTGGTGCTAGCAGCAGTGAGGCTAAAAGAGCGACTGCTAACCTGATAAAAGTGTTTTTTTTTGCTGCTACTACCTGGGCGACTGTCCGATCTAGCTAAACTGCAAGTATTTCTACTTCTTGAACTGTTTTAAACTGTTTAAAGTTGTTTTTGCACCTGCACTTTTAAAGTTGGCCCTGTTTGTTGCATTTACCTGTTGAGGCTACACACTCAAGTGCGCTAGCCTGTGTTACATATTTATTGCATTTTCCTGCTGTTTGTTGCAAAAAATAATAAAAAAAAAAAAAAAAATGATCCTTGTTTCCCACCTTTCCTGACCTAGAGTAGTCCAAATACAGGCTTTGCTGTATTCTGGACTTTTGGAAAGTTCCTGTGTTGCCCATTTCCTTTCTTGGATAAAGGGAGGCTTCTTTGTTCACCAGTGGCAGTGAGGAGCTTAGAGCAGCCTATCTATCCCTGGAGGAGTGTTCCCAGCACAAGAATTTGGTAGTCTATTGGCCGTTGTGGGCCAATTTCTAGCTCTTTCAAGTCCCCCCTGTATAAAACCCGCTTTAGCGTGGCTTTGCACGATTTTGCGCATAGCACAGCATCGGGCAACGCCGCTTAATTGGGTTTAAACCATTCTCGGCTCCACAAAGTCTGCTCTTCACTTTTTCCCTTAGAACTGATCTAGTTCTCATAATAAACACCCTATTCCTACTCTAAAGCCTGGCACTTGCTCACTAAAGCAATTATATAAGTCAGCACTAAAAAATTAAAAGCACTACACCCTCACAAACTCCCCTTGAGTACCTTGTTCCCCATTGGCCCTTTTTTCAATTATAAAGGAATTCCCAATACTATTCTAGCATGTCCAAAGGTCAGTTGTCAATCTCCTCTCCGGTCAAGCTGGTGAATCTGGGAATCCTGTGGCAATGTTACAACTGCCTCATGTACACAGACAACCCTCTCCGCCTCCCAACAAATTCCAACACATGTGAGAGATGCAACCATATAGCCAAACTGGAGGCTAAGCTCTCTCAACTCAGTACTGGTGTAACCAGTCAGGAGGAGAAGGAAACCACACTCACTACAATTCCAGTCTCACATAGACCTACCATGACAGCAAACCAAACACATAAACACACAAAAACATACTCGGAGGCTCAAAATAAAAATCTGCCTAAGCAACAGAGACCTCCAAAGCAGACACCCAAGCAACCGTTACCCCAAAACAAAACACGTGCAACATATAGCTCACAAAGCCAGTGTGCCGAACAGTAACAGCCCTTAAGGCTAAACAACACACCTGATACACTTGTAATAGGTGATTCTATCGTCAGGCACACTGACGTCCCGCTCACCAGGCTGAACAAGGAGAAGGTCACGGTAAGCTGCCTGTCGGTCGCTAGGATCCGCCACATAACACAAACACTCAGGTCACTCCAAGGTAAGTACAAATATGACTCAGTCATTGTCCATGCTGGTGTGAATGACCTGAGATGTACCTCCCTGGACTACATGAAAAGAGACATAGAGGAGCTCTCTGAGCATGTAGCCCAGGCCAGTATGACCCTGACCTTGAGTAGCATCTTACCCTCACCAAGAATGATGCCACAATATGAAGGCAAGATGAATAATTTCAACAATTGGCTTAAGTATTGGTGTCATTCAAAGGGGATCCAATGCCTGTCAGCCTGGGATGACATGCTCGACAAGCCACAATGCTTCGCTAGGGATGGCTTGCACCTGTCACCCCTGGGCTTTCGGATATTGGCAAAGGCTCTTGCCACCCCCATAGTGTCTTTTTTTGACAAGGCTCAAAAGACAAACCCACCTCCATAGGGATCACAAGGGATAAGAAACTAAGAGTAATGCTACTAAATGCCAGAAGTCTAAACCTCAAGATGCACACACTCAAAACTCTCCTTAGCATGGAGAACATTGATATCTGTGCAGTAACAAAAACCTGGTTCAAAGCTCCCGAGAGCACCCCAGCACTACCAGGTTATACCTCATACCATGTTTTTCGGCCCCAAAACTTGGACCGAACCACAAAAGGAGGGGGAGTATCAATATTCGTCAAAGATACCCACACCTCCAGGTTGGTGGCACAGCACGAAGCATCAGAGACTATCCATGTGCAACTAACAGTGGGTAAAACTGCCTTCCAGTTTATAGCCTGCTACAGACCACCCTCCCAAACCCAGGAACCCCACTCGGCCTTCCTGAGAACACTGGAAAATATGAAGATCTCTCCAAACACCATTATATTGGGCGACTTCAACTACCCAAACATAGACTGGGAGCATTACTCTAGCTCCAACACCCTAGCCTAAAGGTTCCTAGAATTTATAAACTCAAATGCTATGGAACAACTTGTTACCACTCCCACAAGAGGGGAAAACATACTGGACCTGATCATCACCAACATGGGGACTCTATGCTCCAGACCAGAAGTGTATCCCTCACTGGTAAGATCAGACCATAAACTAATCTCACTAGATATTCACATCCCGACCCCAGCCCCTGCCCAGAAAACCACAGTGAAAAACTTCTCTAAAGCAAATTTCACACTCCTCAAAACTGAGGTGGAATCCTTCAAAGCCCCCGGGCCTGTGGAAAATACAGCCCAGACCACAAAATCCTTTATAAACGCATTCTATTAACACCTTCAGGAATGCATGGATCATGCAATCCCAAACAAAACCAAGACCCAATCCTCCAAAGGCAGGCATCCTGTCTGGTGGACCCCAGCCATAAAGAAACTATACAATAGAAGGAGGAAGCTACTACATGATAGAGCAAAATCCCAAAAAGGGAAGGCATCTCTGATCAGTATTAGCAAAAAACTACGGGTACTCATAAAATCATCTAAGGCCAGCTTCGAGAGAAAAATTGCACAGGACACTAAGGATAATCACAAGGCTTTCTTTAGTTATGTTAGGAACCTGGGTGGGAATTCCCAGATATGCTCAGAATTAGTCCAAAATGACAAAAAAATACACTGAACCCACAGACATTGCCAACATCCTAGCTGACAGGTTCAGCGTAAACTTCTCCCCCCCTTCCCCACCAAAAGGGCAAATATCTATTCCAGCAGAGTGCTGCCCCCCTGACATCTCAGATGCTCAGGTAAGAGCCGCCCTCTCCAAAGCAAAAAAACACAGCATCAATGGGACCAGACGGTGTCCCGGGCTGCGTCCTACATGAACTCCAAGAAGAACTAAACCCAAACATAAAACTACTGTTTAATTTCAGCCTTACTCCAGGATATGTACCCAAAGAGTGGCGTACAGCAACAGTGGTCTCTCTCCACAAAGGTGGTGCCTCAACGGATCCTGGAAACTATCGCCCCATAAGCCTGACTAGCTTGGTCTGCAAAGCTATGGAAAGGATCATCATGGACCTCATAAATAAAGATATTGGGGACCTACAGACACTGGATCCTACCCAGTTCGGCTTTGTTAAGGGCAGATCCTGCCTCTTAAACCTGGTCAATTTCTTTGAAACAGTCACCAAGGCCATTGATGAGGGGAAGGTGATCCACACAGCCTGCCTGGACTTTGCAAAAGCCTTCAATACAATACCCCACTCGGGCATTATAGATAAGCTCACCAGCTTAAATATAAACCCCTATGTCACTAGATGGGTTGCAAACTGGCTCAAGGACAGAACCCACATGGTGAGAATTGCTGGAGCCATGTCAGACTCCAAACCAGTTACAATTGGCATCCCACAAGGCTCAGTCCTGGGACCTCTCTTGTTCGGTATATATTTCTCGGAGGTACAGACCAACATGGAAGGACTGTGGCTGACCAAGTTCGCAGATGACTGCAAACTGGGCGCCATAATCAACTCTCCAGCCGACACAAGCATCCTACTAAAGGGCCTCATAGAAACAGACAACTAGTGCCAGAGCCATGGCCTCAAGCTAAATTCCAAAAAGTGTATAGTCATCCCCTTCGGCAAAAACAAAGTGCCCACAAATTACCACATAGATGGTAATCCATTAAGTACAGAAGAAGTAATTATGGACCTTGGGACCCAAGTTGATAGCAATCTCTCATTCAACAACCACGTGGCCAAAGTGGTTAGAAAAACATTCTATATAGCCCACCTAATCATGAAGGGATTCACATCTAGATCAGGGGAGGTCATCGTGCCTCTTTACTCATCCCTCATCAGGCCCATAATTGAGTACAATGCCCCTTTTGGGATGTACCTTACCAGACATCTGCAGCAACTGGAAAGACCCCAAAAGTACCTAACCAAGAGGATCAAAGGGCTCAAACAGATGCCACATGCTGCCCGGTTAAAGAAACTCCAGCACTACTCAGTGGCATACCACCTGCTCAGAGGCGATCTGTGCCTGACATATAAAGCCATGTCCAACCCGGAATTAATGGACATGCTGCACCTCAGAAAATCCAAATCCCATCGAGCTACGCTCGAGACTTGAACCTCAGCACTGAAATAAATAGGACATGCTGGAGGGACAGATTCATAACCCAGAGGCTCCCTTCACTCTGGAATAAAATCCCAGTCCAGGTTAGGCAGAGTCCCTCATTGACTCTCTTCAAGAGGAATCTTGATGAGTGGATGGGAGATCGTAGATTTACTCCGGGTATCACTTCTGTGTCACTGTTAGACAGAGGCACAGTATACTAACATCGAAAAAGGGCATAGCAAAATTCATTTAAAATGGGTGGCGAAAGCCATACACACTCTGGCTAGGTTTGTAAATGCCCTAGGGCAGATAGCCTAGTATGAACCTATGAACCTATGAACTTATAATGAATGAGATGGCCTATGCTACAGGAATAGCAGCATATCATTATACACAGCAGCATGAAAACATTAGAAGAAGTGAGTACGGATAGCTGAAAGAAAGGATAAAAACTTTGCTGAGTCACAGGATGGTCATGAGTGCACTGAAAATGATATGTGTCTTGTAAGGCAAATTTTACCATACTTTCATTCTTTTCAATGCCCTTACTGTTGTCAGTCCTTTTGTCATGCCTAATCTCAGATATTTTGCATTTTCCTAGTTTGTTTTCCAGACAGCTTTTCATTTTCACTTACCATCTTGCACAGGTTTTCACCCTTCTCTTAGTCATGGTTTTGCAAAATGAATGTACTTGTATCTGCAGATAAATGCTAAAAATGTTAATTTGCATAGGCATCTCCCACAAGTCTCACAGTTGTGAGTGTCCATGTGTGCATATGAGTGTGTGTGTGTGTGTGTGTGTGTGTGTGTGTGTGTGTGTGTGTGTGTGTGTGTGTGTGTGTGTGTGTGTGTGTGTGTGTGCTCAGATAAGAAATGAACAAAGCATATTTACAGATCCAAGAATATACTACATTTAGGTTTTGTGTGTGTGTGTGTGTGTGTGTGTGTGTGTGTGTGTGTGTGTGTGTGTGTGTGTGTGTGTGTGTGTTTGTTTGTTTGTGTGAGCATGCTCGTGTGTATATTTGGATGTGACTGCATGTATGTGTGTGTGTGTGTGTGTGGGGGGGGGGGTTCAACTATATCAAACATGGTGGTTCAGGTGCAAACCAGCTCTGTACAACATGGATGCTTTCAAGAAATTGCAATACTTGGCTAGAGGAATTTATATCTGTGGTGAACATTTATAATGAAATAACAAGACAAGAGATCTACTAAGAAACTGTAGTGTGGGGTAAAGTCCTTGTTTATGAAAAAAAGTGGTATTAATATTTATGTTCCTGACAGCTGCACCCTGTAATTAGAAACCTGAAAAAACTCTTGGCCAGGTTTCCTTGGGGAATGTAAGCTTTGGCCCTCCGTATTCTAACTTTATTCATTTTGCAGCTTATTATTACCTGTTTTACAAAAATTGCCTGGAAGGGCTCCCATCTCGCAATGCACTGTCTCTGTGAACAGCGTATCCTGTTTAATTTTTCTTTCCAAATTTTTCTCCTGTTTACTCTTGATTAACATGTATCCAACCGTCAGTTCCTCTAGTGTCTAAGGCTACAAGAATGCGTAGAATGTTTCTTCTCATGATGTATGAGTAATCTCACTGATAAAAAACTAGCATATGAGTAATTATACCATAAATGTAAATTATTTTTGAACAATATGAGTAATGATTGGCCGCTCACCAGCATGTGCTCAGTGCAGCTTGAGCATTCCCCGTGGGAACAAGTCTTGCTCTCAAATCAAATAAACATAAACAAAAGTCACTGCACTTAGTTGTGTAGTGAAACTTAATAAATTCAATCCAAATCTCTCTCCTCAATGTCCATGCTGCCAGTATCCCAAAGCTGATTTGTTCCATATTTATGGAACTGCAAATTCACGCATAAACTTTGGTTCTCTCTGAAGGTGAGGTTAGAAAAAATGGGCTAAGCAAAGTCAACACTGTCTTGGGAGTTTGCTGTTCTTAATACTACCACCTAAAATGATCAAATCAAAAAAATGCATATTCTAATAACCCTCGTTGCATTAGTTAAACTCTATATAACTTAAAACTGGTTAGACTTCTCTAAGCTCTCTTAGATAGGCTTCTGACATATGGCAGTCAAATATATATCCTCACATAAACTTATAACAAGGAAGAGGAATAAACATTCCTACTATCAAATATACTGGAACCTTCTCCTAGAACACATATTAAAATATTAAAATAGGCAGGAATTCTAAACTCTATTGGTGACATTATATAGGTGATTGTGTTACATCTATTCCACTTCCCTTTTGTAATCCAGTAGTCTAAATCTGTTTTTTTCTTATTATTTTCTGACCACCATGTTTTCTCTTTGTAGCACATATTGTAAATAGTATATATATATAAGTTTGTTAGATCTTTTCACTTTTCTGATGGTTTTAATATGACTTTGCATGTTTGTTTTGTTGTTTACTGCCTCAAATAACATTGTAATTGTTAACTGTCAAATGAATGTGTTTTACAATATGAAAATAAAATAAAACATTCTTGAAAAAAAGTCTCTGCAATTGAAGCTGCAATGTAAAAAAAAAATGCCTCGGGTACAGTTTTTTTCTTCACTGCTAAGAGAAGAAACTTAAGTTATCTGGTTACATAAGATAAAACAAAAATTCTACTCTCACATATAGCAATGTCTCAAACTATATTTATCAAATAATAAAAAAAAAAAAAAAACATTAAAATATCTCATGATGGATTGAGTCTGGAAGCATGTAAACATAATCACCTAGATGCAGGTAATACCATCTGCATTAAATCTGATATTCTGTGGAGGCATCGTCAAATAAACAGACATAAGCATGCAAAGGAAAATGGTAAGGTGGCCCCAAACACTTCAGTTAGTGAAATAAATAAATAAATAGAAAAAGTGTTGTAATACAATGGTGTTATTTAGAAAACGTAAATTCAATTTTTTTTAAATAATATCATTGTATAGTAACCATATTTGACATGGGGTGTGGATAATGTAAGTTTGCCTATTGCTGAGGTTTGCATACTGAGCCAAATCACATCAGCCATGAGTAAACCCTGCATTAAAAGTAGCTGAATGCTATCCATTGCATATATGTTACTCTAAAGGATTCAGGAAGGCATAATGCAGTGCACTAACCTTCTCAACAGCAGTGCCTTATGTCTGAGTGATTATTAGACTGTTGTATCAGTACAGCAGGATGAAGGCACTGGCGTATAGTATGAGCAACAGTTGCACTGCTGAAGCTTCCTGCAGACATGCCTGCCTGCGAGCATGGCTAATGCTAGATAGCTATGTGCTGTACCCCAAAAGTATATCAGCATATGAATGGTGCAGTAGGGCATGGCTAATGCTAGATAGCTATGTGCTGTACCCCAAAAGTATATCAGCATATGAATAGTGCAGTAGGGCATGGCTAATGCTAGATTGCTATGTGCTGTACCCCATAAGTATTACCAGCATATAAATAGTGCATCAGGGCATGGCTAATGCTAAATAGCTATACTCTGTACCCCAGAAGTATTCCCAGCATATGAATAGTGCATCAGGGCATGGCTAATGCTAGATTGCTATGTGCTGTACCCCAGAAGTATTACCAGAATATGAATAGTGCAGCAGAGCAATTCTAAGAATAGCTCTACCACACTGCTTATGGCACAAAATGAAAAAGTGTATGCCAAACATAGAAAAACTAGACAGCTCAAAATGCTCGGGTGTACTCGCAAAGGGAAACTCAACCTGTATCCCATAAAGGTCCTAGTCCTTTTAGACTTAAGAGTGGTAGTTTACTACCAGTAAAATAGACAGAATCAGTATAACCAACCAAAAATACTCAGTAGAGGTAGGAAATGCACCACAGAGAGGTATCTCTCTGCCTTATAAATCAGTCAGCATCCCATTGCATCCCCAAGAAATATATAGTAGTCAGTCCAAATAACCGGTAGACAGAAGTTCATTTCTCAGTCCTTTATTATTGCATCCTAGCGCTACTTAGTTTTTATTGTATAGTTAATGGCAGTGGCTAGGGCCAGTAGCCAATCAGCACGTGTAGGTGTATAAGAGTGGGCTGAATCCTTTATTCATATTTGTGCTGAAAGGTAAACCCACTCCTCGCACTCCCATTGGATTATCAGCAAGATCATAAACCACCAATCAGAATTGTTTCACTTCCAGCTATAGTTTAAATAATTTAAATAAACTACCAATCAAAATTGTTACAATTCCCTCTATCGTTTAAATAACTTTTGAGCATTCAGAAGACCCAGAGCAAGTCTGGACAGATAACTGTCTGCTAAAATAACCACCTAACGTGCAGTTTTGATCAGCTTTAGATAACATAGCAATTGCCAAAACAAATCCAAGAAGTTTAAAACCACAGAGATGAAGAAGAGAGAGAGGCTATGCCTCAGGCCTCCATTGAGGCAGAAGATTCAAGCAAGTGACTAAAATGGAGTCAGTAAAATGCAATGTGTAAAACAGGAATGTCCATAAACCAAAGTAATTTAATTCACATGTTAATAGTGTCAGATGGATGCCTAGGTAAGTAAAATACATTAAACATTTGTAGCACTTTCAAATTTCTTCTTCAGGGAAGCAATCATCAAAAACTAGACAGCTGAAAATAGTTTGTTGTAACAATAATAAAACAATTAATACAGCTGTCTCCATTTTTTAAATCTGGGTACCATTCTCCCAATGTTCATACATGCTGAAGAAGGAGTGTGTTTTTAAGCAGCCTGATTTGTTGCTTGGCTACAGACTGTGCCACATCTTCCCATACAGAATTAGCTTTATTATAATGTTTATCTCTAGGCACAGGTCCTTCTCTTAAACAACTTTCCTGGACTTAAGGAGCATCCTTCATGAACAGTAGCAAAACTTACATGATGAAAGAGTTAAATAAAGCCATAATGGAGAACTGTAAAAATGGGGAAAATCTTAATATGGCGTGGATTGACTACAAAAAAATGCATTTGCCAGTATCCCACATTCATGGATAAAACAGTGCTTACAAATGTATAAGATACACTGTACACTGATAAATTACATCACAGCGACCATGAAACAGAGGCAAGCCACTTTGCAGTTAAGCCATGATAAGGGCAAATTATTATTCCAGGTATAAAAATCCAAAGGGGGATATTTCATGGTGACTCTTGTCACCATGCTCTTTTGCCTTGCCCTTAACCCATTAAGTTGTCTGCTTAACAGATTAGGTCATAGCTGTAATTTGGCTCCTAGAAAGCAAAAAAGTATAAAGACGTCTCATCTTCTCTTTGTCGGTTATTTAAAACTATATAGCTCATCAGATGAGGAACTGAAAGCACAATTGCAAGTAGTCAAAGATTTTTCATATGATATAAGAATGTCATTTGGTCTTGATAAATGTGCAAAACCAACCTTTAAAGCAGGAAAGCTGCAGCACCAAGAAAACATCAGTTTGGGACAAGAATGTGATATAAAAGAACTTGAGCAAGAAGGAGTGTATAAATATTTGGGAACTGATGAAGGGTCAACAATAAAACATGAACAAATGCAAGTAAAACTTAGTAAGGAATATTTTAGAATACTTAAATTAATCCTGAAAACAGTGTTGACATCCAGGAACAAAATTCAGGCTATAAACCAATTTGCTCTTCCTTTCATATCACACAGTTTTGGAGTGAGTGAGTGACTGACTGGCCCCCAAAAGGTGTCGGATAGGTTGGACAGGAAAACAAGAAGGACGTTTCATGCTCATCATATGATTTATAAAAATCAGTGCATACCAAGATTATATATTCCCCATTCCGAAGGAGGGATGGGCCTACTTGAAATTGATTACATGCATAGATCTGCAAATGTGGGACTGCATACATTGCTGACCCCACAAGACCCAAATGTAGTGAAAGTTTTGAAACATGAGGAGAATAAATTTAAGATGACTCCCCTGTTTAGTTTAGCAGAAGCATATCAGCATCAAGCAGGAACGGAAATCAAACCAGAATTAGATAAAAATCAGGCAGCAACTAAATGTGCCAAAAAAAACAAAAGAAAGAATATAAGGTGAAAGACCAGATGAGAAGACAAGAAATGTGAAAAATGCATAAATATAGTAGTAAGCATAGAAAACTCCTGGAAGAACTTCACGTTGAACAGGATGGAATGCAGGAATTGTTAAGGAGAGGTGAATTCAAACCAAAAGATGAAAGGTTAATGTTGGTGGCCCAAGATAATGGACTTTGGTTTACAAAGTCCATTGAGCATGTGGAAGAAACAGACAAATGTAGGTTTTGTAAAACAGAACTGGAAACAGTTGCACACCTTGTTGCTGGTTGTGATATACTAATGGCAGAAGGACTGATACTGAAAGGCATAATAATGTAGCAAGACTGTTGCACTGGGAATTGTACAAACATTAAAATATTGAAGTATCTGAAGAACACTGGAAAGATGAGCCATAAAGCCTACAATATTCTCAAATATCCTATAAAAACCCCCTCATTATCCAACCTACTTACTATCTATACTACAAACCGATACCTAAGATCCAATGAAAAATCTGTCCTGTCCATCACCAAGGCTAACAATAATGCAGGGAAAGCACTCTACTCCCACACCGTTGCCAGAAATTGTAATTCTCTTCCCCTATCTGTGTCCACTGCCCCCTCCACATCCATATTCAAAAACTCCCTCAAATCGCACCTTCTTAGTACATGGTTATGCCCTTGTATCACATAACCCTACCCATACTACTATTAACTCCCCAAATTCCTCTCTGATCACATGCTGGAGCTTTGATCCCCTGTAGGCTTGGTCATCTGAAAGGGTACTTTTAACTGTAGAATCTTACTTGATATATTTTCTTTTCTTACCAAAGTATGACTGACATTGTCTTTTTACCCATGTTCTATATCTTTTACCTGGAGTGTTTTTATTAATTCTTGTTATATTACTATGCTCATCATACATGATGTAACCTGTTTTGTGTATTATGCTGGATGTACTGTATTTGTATAACTTGATGTTGGAGCTTTTCCCCCCGGGCCTCCGCTGAAAATGGATCTGGTCCAGTCGGAATTTCCCGGTTAACAAATGTAAAATAAATAAAAATAAATAAATAAATAAAGCATCATAAAAAATGATGAAGTCTACATCACATGGGATCACCCAATACCGTCAGTTCAAAAGATAGATGCTAGAAAACCAGATATAGTGGTCCATGAAAAGAAGACAAAAGTAGCACTGATCATTGAAATCACTAAACCCATTGACTACAGTGTCTTGCATACAGACAAACACAAAGTCATAAAAATCAGGATTTGCAGGCAGACATGAGGAATGTGGAAGAAAGATACCCAGATAGTTCCAACAGTAGTAGAAGCAATGGGTCTTATAAAAAAGCATCTACAATAGTATTTAGATATGTTACCAATACATGTAACCCCATATGAATTGCCAAAGGAGTCATTACTGGGTACATTGTGGGTGCTGAGAAAAGCACTTCTGGCTGACATCCTGAAAGAATACTCATTTCATGAACTTTAATCATACTTTGACTTAGGAATGGGGTCCATTCCCATCAAAACCCAAATGATTTGGAGAAATTAAAAAGGATGAAGGAGTATATGTCTACATATATCACCTAACTAGAGCTCTGAAAACGGGGTTTCTAAAAGCAAAACACTGTCGATTCCTTCTATTAAGGAAATATACTCTCCTTCTAGTATGGCATGTACAACTCAGGAGATCTTTTTCAATTCCCAGCAGGTAGTTAATAACTTCTCTTGTTCTCATATTAACAAGGAGAAACTCCACCATGCATTCTTCAATTAGGCATGTTTCCACATAATATATCACTAAACATATTTAGTTTTAAAAAGTAATTTCCACCTAATTGGTGAAACCTCTGATCTCAGTTTCTGTAACATCTTGCTTAATAAATTAATACTTTATACAGTGGTATAATTGAAGCTAGATCCCAAACACAACATTTTGATTTTGCCAACATAAATGTCCAAATTACCTGCAAAGTTTTAGCATCCTCTTTTATCTCCCTACTTTTGTCATATCATATGTGACTTTCAGAATTTCTCTTCCAACTGGACTGACTTGATTTTTCTTACCAAATATGCTAAAACAATAACGTTCTGAACTTGTCAGGTTAAATTTGACTGAGGGATTTGACATCTTTGATTTGTCATATTTTTAAGTCTAGAATAGCTGTAGCTCTTTTCAAAGACATTGTACTAATTAACTGAAGAATATCTGCCAATCCCACTTCTGTTTCAGTTTGGCATTTTGTTGGACCAGTTAGCAGTGGAATTGTTGCTGTCTTTATAGACTGCACAACATTTCCAACCCCAGACTTGAATACTTTATGTCATAGTATGCAGGTTATATTAGACTCATCTTCCTTTTTATAAGCTTATCAGTATAGCTCGCTAGCCATTGTTTCCTCCACATACAGCTTATGCATTCAGTGTCAGTGATACCAGACCTCAAGGATTCAGAAACGTTTTCTAAATCTTTGATAGGGTTTTCAGAAAACAGTGAGATATTACATAATTCCTAGTTTCCTCTGTTTGTTCACTTCTGTGTAAGCAGTCATTTGTCCAGTGTAATGTATTTTGTTAAACTGTGTACTTAACCCACCAGCCAAAGCTGTCCAGGGAATTGAAAACTGGAAAAGGTTCTCTAGGATTGTTCTTATAAAGATGTATTGCATCTCTTTTTGGGCAGTAAAAAAGCTGCATAATGTTTTATAGGATTCCCTCTTACTACGCCTATGACCCTTATTATTTCCTTACCCTTATTATTTCAACAAAATGTGCTTTTGGACAAATTTCATAGAGGCAGAGGTCAGATCTTGACTTATGGTGCTAGAGGTACTTCTCTGCATGCCCATGCAAGGACTGTCCAGTAAGTAAAACAGCAGTACTGCATCAAGGAATCATGTCAAGCTTTTATACATCATTATACCTTTGTTCAACCTCAGCAATGTATTCGATGGTAGGAGGAATATGTTCTTTGGTAATATTGTCAAAAACAGTTTACTATTAAAATATGGAAAGTGAAAAACAAATTGTAGTCAAGAAATCAAAAAATAATGTTGTATCCATAATTTCTACCTGCCTACAATTCCAACCAACCTTTCACTGATGTCTGCATTCGACGTTAAATGAAATAGCAGGAGGTGACATCGGACACCCAAGCTATTTTGTTTAATGTCTCCTAAAACTTTTAATTATATAACACTGGTTTTAGTTGATTTGCAGGGGGCAAGCCCCCCTGCCTCCCTACATCCCCTGTAACTTATATATATTCCAACTCGGAGATCGCACTACAGTGGGCAAAAGGGAAAGTTTTCTGAACCCCACTGTAGTGCGATTTGGTATCAGAATGTCGATCAGCATTAGCGAATGCACACTAGCATTAGCTACTGTGGATTCAAACAGTTCTGTATCGGCATTACGGAAACTGGGAAACATGCATTTGACCTTCACAGTTTTACGTGAATGCCAATACACATTTTAATATTAAACCATCAAAAACATATATGTCTGATAGGATTGTCCTTTCACTTGCCCTGCAAACTCTTTTTCAAGTATTTCAATCATTTTAGCTTTTCATGTGCCTTAATTGAATCCCATTGCAGGTGTTTCCAAGGCTGTATCTCTAGCTCAACTTTTTTTAATTCTAATCAGTAATGTCTCCGCATTTCCACCTCATCTTCTTTCCATTTATATGTCTTGTCAGCAGACTCTGGAAGCACTTTATAATTACAAATGGTCTCCTTCTAGCACTTATTAACATAGAATAGGAAACAAGAGAGAGAGAGGAAGGGAGGGATGAAGGAGAGAGAGACGGAGGGAGGGATGGAGACAGAGAGAGAGAGAAAGAGTGTGAGAGGGAGGGATAAGGTGACAGTAAGGATTCATTAAAGTACCAGATACATTAAAAATGCAAAGTAAAAAGCAACCAAGGAAAAAATAATATGCTCCTATTAACTTCTTCACAGATCTGTCTGTAGCTAACAGGTTTAAGCCTGCCTGATTTCATAATCCATGCATCTTCACAGATCTGTCGGAAGCTAAAGGATTTAAGCCTGTCTGATTTCATAATTCAGGTATTAAATAATGTCTCCTGTTATAATGTTGTCTTTGTACTCCTTAAACTCACCTAAAAGTACATTCCTACTCCTGTATTTACGTGTTCCATTCACACAATTGATTTTTTTTTCTGTTATGTCATTTCTACCTTCTGTTGCATTATTCCCAAATCTGATTTACTGATAAGGTGTGACTTTTTTGCGTAATAGTGTGCAATACCTGTATCTTCAGTTCTCTACACGTTCAAATAACATTACTTCTTGCTCATACTAAGTACTTTATTTCTATGTATTTTTTCTTCTTAAATGCTATCCTATGTATGATTGAAATTATAGGATGTTGTAAGTAGGATGCAGACAATTTAACTCACATTTGGTGTAAAAGCCAAATGTATTCGTATATGTAGATCTTTTCTTCTTAGGTGTACACTGAGAAAATGGGCTTGTTCCAGTCAGTTGCCTCATTTCTTTTGGCATGTATGTGTGTAGAAGAAGATGAAAATGACAATTATGTTTGTGCCTTTCCAAACACCAGACCTTGCTATATTCCATGTTTCTCATAGCTACATCCTGTTACATTAATACAAATGTCTTTTACATCCAATGTTAAACAATATTACATGAAATGTGAGAACTTTCGGAAGTCTCTTATTCACCTTTGAAGTAGACTGCCATATGATGCAACAACCATTAAGTCAAGATAAATATGGAAGTTGTATGGAAATGAAGTGCTGTCCATACCAGCCTGTGTATCTTGTTCTCAGCTGGACATATGGTTAGTGAGTGAAGAGAAAGCAAACAAAAATGATAAACTTGCTGTGTAAGACAGGCCGCCAACTGTATGAAACATCTATATAAAATAAGAAGCATTTCACTTTAAGCTATCCACATCATAAGCAGTCACAATCCATGGTTGTTTCAACTTAGGATGCTATATAATTTAAAAAATGAGAAATTTGGACCACAGCCTGGTCATTATTCCCTTTTCTCTACAGACCTTTTTATATGCCAGCCCACAAGGGCTTCAGGGAAATGACGCTTAGAGTATGTCAAGAAGAGTTAGAAACTTGTTGGTAAGCCATGATACACATAGTTTTTGCTACAGATTAGCTATTCCATTTCAGACTTTACTGTTTTTTTCTGGTCAATATATTGTATTTATTTGACTGTCAAATGATGTGCCTTTATTATTGTACTCCTTACTAAGTTTAGGTTCATAGGTTCATAGGATGATACTAGGTTATTAGCACAGAGGCCCTTATAAGCCTAGCCAAGAATTTCACCTATGTTCTCACAAAGTCAGCACCTGTTTCCCTTGTTCAGCAGGGACACAGGTGGGATCCCAGGGGTGTATTTTCTGTTTCCCATCCAGTCATCCAGGTTCCTCTTAAAGAGGGCTAGAGAGGTACTCTGCTTGACATGGAGAGGGAGTCTGTTCCACAGACTGGGGAGTCTTTGGGACACAAATCTATCCTGCCAACAAGTTCTATTAATGTCATAGACCAGGTTGAGATTTTCACTATGAGTAGGTGAAAACAAATGCACCAAAGATTGGGATCCTCAAACTGCATTCACTGAAAAAACAAATGCTGAAAAACACTTTTTTTCTGCAGGTGGACAAGCCCACACAGCCCCCGAGCTTATATATACCAACTCCATGGTCATATTACCTCAAAGAAGTAGAAAACACCTCCCAAAAAAAGGCATCACTGCCAGTACAACTCACTGACAGTGATTTCCTGTGGAAGAACTCCACTTATTGTGGGGTTGAACCACAGGCATCTGAAGATCGAGAGCTCACTCTTCACCCACCGGTAGGTTAATGCTATACTAGTACTCTTCAGTTTTATACAGGGATACAAAATATGTAACTAGATAGATCTGTAGGCTGACTGAAGCTGCAAGTTCAAATCATAAGGCTAAGCTCTTCTAGCTTAAAAAATAAACAAATAAATCATGCTGACGTACGTGTATCTATCTAGTATTATCTTCCTTTACCCTCCACAATCACCCCCACATTGCCTATAATCTTCCTTTACCCTCCACTATCACCCCCACATTGCCTATAATCTTCCTTTACCCTCCACTATCACCCCCACATTGCCTATAATCTTCCTTTACCTTCCACTATCACCCCCACATTGCCTATAGCTTATACCGCTTATTAGCCCCCTACCTTTGCCACTTTCTTATACTCTCATTCTCCTTTGTCTTATTCTCAGTGACTGTTATTAAGACGTACATTTTATTGTTACAGCAATCACATTGTTAAAGCACGTCGGTAATTAAACCAATAGTACATGCTGTTACGTCTGGTAACTTTGCTGTGTCTGCCTATTGTAATCCATTGAGCTTTTTATAATCATATTTCTACTTGTATTTTTTGTACTTTACTGCCCTTGTGCCCTGGGTCTTGCCTGAAAAGGGTCTTTGGGCTAAAGCACCTACCTGGTTAACAAATGTATAAATATTAGAATAAATAAAATAAATAATAAATAGTTTCTATGTTTGGTTTATTGTATTTATTTATGCATTTTTTATTTATTTATGTATTTACTTATTTTGTATTTGTTTTCTGGGGTAGAACACTGATCTCCCTGGGCCTTTTTCAATAGTAACCTATTTTACGTTTTAGTGTGCAGATGATCCAGATGCAGTCTGTGTCAAGTCGGCATCTGTGCGCCTCCAGGATATGGACAACATGATTATCAAACTCAAGCATGGTGGTGGTGTAGCTGTGGATGGCCAGGACATACAGACGCCCATGATTCAAGGTAAAATTGTAATCTGGTGAATGTTGCATGAAACATGCCTATACAATCATACACACATATTCATGTATACTGAAGTATGTTGCAGTTATATAAATAGCTCTGTTTGTTTAAAAGTAAGCAGATTTAGTTAGAAAGAACAATATAGATGTTCAAGCTGTTGTGGAATAGCTAGAATAGCTGGGATTTCAGCTTTTCATATAACATAGGGCATTTTCTGTTTAGTCAGTTCAACACAAAATGTTTCTCAGATTGTCTAGCTTCATTAAACAGGCAGATGTATACAACCAAGAACAGACTGATGCCCTTTATTCCACACAAAAAAAAGGTATTTTCACCTTACCACGTGACTTACCTGTAACTAGCAGGTTCACATCTCTCTCTCTCTCTCTGTCTTTCTGTTTCAGACCGTCGACATGCTTCTTGCAGGTACATCATACTACTGCCTTACATGTTCCCTGAACATTCCTTTCACCCCAACCTGATCCTCCCAATCTGCTTTTTTTAAACTCCTGACTTCTGCAAATCATTGTTTCTCTTTCTGCTTTTCTACATTTGTTCTTTATCAGAGGGGTTATGTCATTTTACCCATAGTGAATCTCAGCACCACAGATACATGCACCTCACAATGATTGCTGGGAGGTGCTACTTACAGTTTATATATATATAAAACTGTGTGAGGGGGATGTGTTTGTGTGTTTGTGTTTAGCTATATAAATATAGATATGCATATATCTCTCTATGCACATAGATATAGATGTGTGAGTGTATGTTCATGCAACATTACTGATAGCAAGTTGACAGCACCACTATATTAAAACAACATAATCGTCAAAGAAAAATAAAAAAGTAATAAATGCATGGAACGTAGAGCTGATTCAGATTTTTTTTTTTCTGGAGCAGTGTAAATTACTGAACCCACAAGAATAACTGCAGTAGCAGCACTCCTCAGGTGCAAAATCATCATCACTAATTTATCAAATTATGGTTTAGTTTTCCACATATATTTTCTCTGACTAAAGATTGCATTATCTGACCTTAAAAACTGAGTTCCAGTGTGGTGCTATAGCAGTTCAGCACAAAGTTTTATGCGCTTTAAGAGCATTTTGTCCAAACATTACTAAGGCCAGTTATAAAGTATGGAGAAACTCCTCTGAAGGCTTTTCTTATCCCTCTCCTCTGTACAAAAAACACACACACAAACCACCTGGATAAAATAATGCTTTGATCACAGGCACATGCAATGATTTAAATCCATTTTTGTAAACATAATCAAACCTTAACAGCTTTAAATGTATTTTGCTTGCTACTTTACTGCATACTGTAAAGACATCTTAAAAAGCAACATCATTGGCTCAGTGAGCTTATTCAGATTCCATTTAGTTAAACAAGTGCTTTTGGGAGTACCTTACTTATTTGTGGTTTCACTAAGAGGAGCAACTATGTAACCTATAGAAGCCCTAGATACAAATATACAGATGCGTTCATACACACACACACACACACACACACACACACACACACACACACACACACACACACACACTAAATGTAGCATATTCTTAGATCTGTAAATATGCTTTGTTCATTTCTTATCTGAGCACACACGCACACACACACACACACACACACACACACACACACACACACACACACACACACACACACACACACTCACACACACACACACACCCCTAGACAGACATGCATGTCATCATATACTAAAAGGTTCAACTGTTGCACTACTGTTGCATGTTAAAGTTTCAGACAGTATATTTACCTATTTCTAGTGGGTAGAATTTACCATAGTGTTAGAAACCTGTTTGAGCTTTTATCTTATATTTTATTTAATGTAGAAGCTTTATAACAAACTAATTGCCTTACCAGCCACTTGGTTAGCTAACCTCCAATCATAATTAATATTTATGTTTACTTTTAAATACATACCTTAGCATAATCAGTCATTGTACCTAAATAACTATTCTTATATATTATTTTAATTGTCTAGCTTTAGCAAATACATACATTTTACCAAGTGTGATAATTAAGCAATAACCCACAGCTGGTTGTGGGTAATGTTGGATTTACCCATGGTTGGTGTGGTTTGATCACGGGGGTGAAACAAAGTCAACCATGGGTAAATCCAGCATTGCCCACACCCAACCATTGTTTATTGTTATTATACAATGGCATTAAGAGAAAAAATACTTACTTTTCTTTAATAATGCCTTTGTATAATGCGTCCGTGCTGCCCTTCCATGTTTGAAGGTATCCTGGGGCATTTTTGAGGTACTGCTCATGTGTATGGGAGTTGTGTTCCCACGCTTATGCAGTGCATCAGTGCTGTGCAAAGGTCACAATGGAGAAAGGAAGATCTTCGTTGTTTCTTCTTTTTTTTCTTTTTTTTTTATTGAATATAAAAAAGAAACCAAGAGACTTTTTACATTGGGAGAGCCGTGACAGACAAAATAACAGGATAATCAGGTAAGTTTTTTAAGTTTTGTAGAACATACCTAATTATCCTTTTATTTTTGTCTGCCCTGTCTCCCTTGTTTGCTTAAAGTCTTCTGGTTTCTTTTTTTATTCAAAAAAAGAAGGAAAAGTAAAAAATATTATAAGATATACTAACGGGGAAAAGACCGGGCGACTGGACCTTTTTTCGTTAGTATACTCTCGGATGTACAACGGGCATGCTGGTTGGGCTGGCCAACTCATTTCTGAATATTAATGACCAACCATTGTATAATCACTTATATTTCATGTTATTATTGCCTTTTGTACTGGAGTTTTACCTCCCCAGGCATCAGCTGAAAAGGGGTTACTTGTTACCCAAATCCAGCCTTCCCAGTAAACAAATAATAATAACAATAATTTTATAGTATTTTAAAGTTTGCTTAATGGAATTACTTTTCAGTTTCATAGCGAATTTCAACAGATTAATAGTCAGATGGTTGCCTCGCATGAGATCTAAATGGAGGTATCGCAGCAGCTTTCAGTGCACATTTTATTTGCTTTAGATACCACATCATTGATATGATTTCTTATATTTTACCCTGATGATCTTTTCATATTCTGCTGTGATATACCATCTATAAAAGCTATCATAATAAATTGGTAAATGTTATACATAGTCTATAATGAATCATATCATAAATGTATAAAGTTTATCTGCATCTAGCTATTTTTTAAAAAGTACAGAAATGCAAATACATAAAACTGTGATCCCTGTGCATATGCATGCCAGTTTTACCAGCTAGATAATTAAGACTTGCTTATGTTTTAGTTTGCCACACCCTTCAGAGACAACTGGCCTTGCTAAAGCACTTCCAATCATCTATCATAGCTTAAGTATAAAATAAAACCATTATTTGTGCTACTTCTTTAAAGCAGGCAGCAGCTAAGTTGATGTGTCTTACATTTCTGAAGACTTCAAATAAATGTTCTTGTCAACAACTATCTAGTTTTCCTCCCCAAAAATGCCAAAATGCATTGATACTGAGTACATGGCTGCATGTGTGTGTTTCCATTCACATGTCCATCAGATGTTTTTTTGTATGCTGCTTTTCTCAACACCCAGTTTTAGTTATACCCCAGCTTCTAGTTTGAGAGACCAAGAATGCAGAATTCCATAGTTGTCCACTGAGAAATAAAGAGCAGACTGTTTTATATTATCTATTATATATATATATATATATATATATATATATATATATATATATATATATATAGATATAGATATAGATATATAAAGGTATGCAATCTGCTAATACCTGGTTTTATGACTTGTATATTACAGAACTTTTTTTGCATTGTAATTGGGTAAAAAAATGCATTTGAACCACTTATACTTTCAAACACAAGACTAAGCATTAAAAATCAATAACTACACAGGTAAGATTATGCTCGGTTTTGGAATCATTTCTTAGTTTTATATTCTTTTTTACTCATTTCTCACTTAAGAGCTACTCAAACTTTAAGTTGGCACACATAATTATTGTTTCTGTGACTTTCTGGTTTGATTCTCTGTTATTTACTCTGGATTATTTATTTTTGTTCACGTTTAAGGTGCTCTCCGCATTCAGCGATTACTAATGTCTTCAGTCCGCCTTATCTACAACAATGACATCCAGATTGACTGGGATGGCCATGGAAGACTGACATTAAAGGTGTGTCTTCTTGTTGCACCATATTCATTGTTGATAAAATCTCAACATTTTGTCAAATCATACAGTTTTACAAGCTAAATCTTTATAGAATTTGTGCTCAGGATGTTCAGATATGCCAGAAAGACTTGTAGTGCTGTCTGTAATATAAAAACGTGTCAAATAAACCATCAGCAACAAAGGAATTGCTTGACTAACAAGTTATTAAATAAACATAATGATTTATCTTTGGCTAATCATCAAATGCTAAATTGTTGCAAATAAAGTAGTGAAATTCAAGCTGACCAATAGCCCTAGAATCAAATTATTGTGCACAGTTTATATGGTTTTACAGGGGTTGGGGTGCACCCAATTTCATTCCCCAGTATCTATCCTTTGCTAAATATTCTTGATCTCCAAATAAAGTAACTCTTAGGTTGAATCACATCAGAGAAGAGGTAACTCTGATTTCAAAAGAGAGCTAACTTTTCATTTTACTATAAGGTTTTGAGACCTTATAACTAGTATATTGAGAGACTGAAGATGTGTTTGTGAAGCCTCCACACAAAAGCATGTGGCAAAGCTCACCCCACCTCAAAAGCATTCATTTAAAGTAAACTGCTTTACTGTTTCCAGAAAAAGTGTTGCCACTGATTCAAGCTCATTATTTGGTATACTTTATATTTAATACGCAATATTTCAGGTTTCAGTCGAGAATAATCCAATAAAATATTATGGTTCCATTACTAACCATTCTGCGTCATGGCTGAATAAAACTTTCTCCTCTAGCACTTAAAAGACTTAAGTACAGCTGTATACAAAGGTTGTTCTCCATTTGTCCTGCCAATAAATACTCAGGGCATACCTTGGAATTAATATTTTTTTCCTAGAAACAGCATGTTTAATTTCCACATTGAATCTATTAAAGTCCTTAAAAGAATGTTATGCAAGCTGTCCATAAATTTCTGCTGAGTACAAAAACTAGTTGTTTGATATTAATGCTTACCATTAATTGCAACTTATTCAAAAATATTTATGTTATCAAATGTTTATTCCACTAATATGAAGCAAAATAAAACTACATAGAATTTTCTAAAGTTGTTCCACAAATGTTAATATCCACACAACTATATGATCTAGTCATCAGTACAGCATCCATATGACAACTTGTACTTGTAAGCTTGAACTATGGATATGTATAACTTATACTGCATATACGTAAATAAATAGTATTGCGTCTGTGTAATTTTCTTTCTACAATAGTTTAAAATATATTTTATGATTGCTTTTGTTTTACAAAAATATATATATATATATATATATATATACAACACTGCCTATATTCTGTCTCAACCCCCCCCCCCCCAAATGCACATTTTAGATTTCACTAGTAGTATAACAAAAGTAGAGATGCTATAAAGGAAGTGTCTGGATGCAGGCTTTTTGGATTTCATTAAGCTCTTTGTCACAGTGACTCACAAAATGTTTTGGTAAACATCAACGAGCTGAGGTTGAGGGGCACAAAGCTGGCATGACATATTGTGGCAGAGAGTTATATAGTAGATATTAGACTAGATATTATATATCTCATATGATAAAAGGGAACTAAATGGCAAAGTACCAGGAGGTGTATTGCTGGGGTTGATACATTTTAAAATATTTGTGTCAGATACTTGTTCATTCACAGATATATTAGCAACCTTGGAGAAGGAGTAGGTAAATAGTGGGAGTGTAGAAGGCCACTTCCCCCACAGTGGGAGGTACAGGAGGATTGAATTGCTCCTATAAAAAATGCATTAAGGTTGCAAAACAGATCTTGGGAATTTGATTTTTTTTTTTTACATTTTTAAGCATTAGGACCTCCAGTATCAGGTCTTTTTTTCTGCCAATAATGAACAATTTTAGAAAGGACTGGTGACCTAGAATTGATTTTTTTTTTTTGCATTCTATATTCCCCACAGGGCTGAACCAGATGCCTCACCTATTGGGATCTAACATTCCCTTCCTTCATTCAACAGTTGCAGGAGTCAGGAAATCCTGGGCAAGGAGAGAACTTTGTGATGTATTTGTTCCTGTCTGGGAATCCCCTATGGACAAGGAGAGATGGAAGGTAAAGAGCTGACCAGTTTCCTGGACTTGTGGGACAGCCTACCATCTCCCACAACATAGCAGCTCCCTCTTTCTCTCCCCTGTGGCAGCTCTTCTGAACTCCTGTCTAACCATGCTGCAAGATAAAGTTTGCTTCAGCATGTTGAATTCCTCTCAGCTCACCGTGTGACTTGCACATGGCCATGCAAGCTGAGTAAACTCAAGTTCCATGGTGTAAACACTTAGTACTACCACAAGGTGTCACCCAAGTGATGAACCAGAACCACCTTCTTCCCCTCAGGATGGACAAACTGGCAGTGGCTACTCCCTTCCATCCTCCCACACCAGTGCCTGCAGGCAACCAAACTGCTTTTCGAACTTTGATCATTTGTCACATAGTCAAGGCTTTCTCCCCATATGCAAATGATATGGCATATAGACTTGAGTTTTGAGGCATTTTTGCTATAATCTTGTCTCTTCAGACCTGACTCTTCTTCAACCAGTAGACAGGACCTGCTCCCACCATGGAAAGTACTAGAGCAATTTTACCTAATGCCATATCAATATGGAGCAAACCAGGCATTGCCCAGAGACAGCAAAGATTTGGAGTTATTAATTATAAAAGATGGCAGTATGGGAAGATAATTGTTCTAGGGAATATAGCTATAAAAAAATGGTGATAGGGAATCATTTCCAAAATAAGGAGAGAAACAGCTGAGAGGAAAATGTATGTCACAATGTCAACTATTTAATTTACCAGTAAGCTGCACATTTAAGGCAGCAGCAGGATGTTTATCATAACAGTCATACCTCTCAACTGACTAGTTTATCACAGAATATCCAGATTTTTGCCTTTTATTTTTGTCTGTCCCTCATAAAACATGTGCTTTTCTTGCAAATCATTGAAGATGGATGTCACTGAATAATAACAAACATTTGCGTTTCAGACTTTATATCCCTCAGAAAAATGCATGCTAGTACAAAACCTTTTAGTATATTAACTTTTTAAGCTTGTAAGGGCAATATTGTAAAATTGTCCCTATTTTTGGGTCTTTGTCCCCCATTATTGTTGGCTATGTCCCAATTTCTTGTGTGAAAAGGTTAACTTGAGAAAAACTGCATTCACATATTTCTCACTCTTTATCTGTTAACTTATGCAGACTGAAAGATGAAGTAAGACACTTGCATACAGTTACTTATTAGACTATGAAATAAATCAATACAGTAAATAAACAAACAAATACATAATTCTCAAACTGAATCTCAGAAAATGATTTAAACATCCAGGCAATACTTGCTAATAGAGAAATGCATACTGGATCAATTAACATTTAAATGTTAAATTACATCTGTGTCAATCTGCACTGAATTGGTATAAATCTATGTATTAGTTGATCTTGTGCTTGGTGTTTGTCTAAAGTAAGCACCTTTGACTGTTGACAATTTAGCTACAATTTATTAGAAATAATAATAATATGCTCATTTTGTTTTCATTTTTCAGATTTTTAAGAAAGAAACATAGATTTTGATGAATGCAGATATTTACTTGGTCCACATGGTTTACATTTTCCCCTAATTCAAATTCGGATAGTACATTGCAAAGATCTTTTTCACTCTTGAGTTGTTGTTTTTTTTTTTTTTTTTTTTTGCTGTTTTTCTTTAAGGAGGTTGTTCCTGTGAATCAAAATCTTTTTGCAAAAAAGGCTTTCTTGAGTTTGTCCTGCACTATCCAGTGTGTGTCTTTGTACTGTGTTTGTAACTCCTTTCTTTTGTAATATGGCATCAGCCACTTGGACTCTATGGATTCTCATGAGCTGTGAAATTGTTTCTATTATATCCACATTATTTTTTATTGTATTATACTGCATTTTTAAAAGTTATTTCCTTCTGTCTATATATGGCTTTTTTTTTAAACTATCACATTTCTTTTTTTTTCCTGTTCTGCCTATGCCTTATCAATATTTTTGTAAAGATGTACCAATTGCATAGGAAGAGAAAGATAACAGCTTTTTATTTCTACTGGTGATGGCTTTTTCTGTACGTCAAGCACATCAGTGCTTTTGTACAAAATTTATCATTGTTTGCAAATCTTTATATAATATTACAATGTTGTGATTTCATAATATATGTACAAAATAGGTTCTAGAGCCTTGAGTTGGCCATTAAGGAGCATGGATCCAACTTTGTAAGTCAAAACCTACGATCATCAACCATACCTGATATCAGGGCATTTAAAAAAAAACGTCAGTGCAATGTATTCATGGACCTAAGATGCAGTATTCATTTTTTAAGCATAGAAAATGTGGAAGTTTGGAATGACTTATAAAGTAAAATAAGATTTGGTGAATGAGAATAAGAAGCCTAGGATTTTAACTCTCATGTAATGATTATTAAGACTTAAGTGCATTATTCTCAGCACTTCTTCGATGGATATCAACCATAAAATACAAAAATGGATCTTTTCAAAGTAAGCAATTATAAACTTTTCCAATTGCGATAGTTATTCATTATGAAAAAAAAAGCTGAATACTCAAATAAATTTAGATCAATGAGTCTGTATTTATTCAAATCTGTATATTTTACTGAATAACTGCAAACATTTGCATTATATTTTGTTATAGGTCTTAATAGAGATTTAAGGAATTAATTTAAGACCATACAATGCCTGAGGCTTTTCCATAGGTTCCTGATTTCTTCTGCTCCTAGTATCAGATGCTTGAGTCACAATCCAATGACTTACTAATCACTAATGCTGCCTTATCGTCGAAAATTACTGCCAGTGTGGTTTGCTATGTGTATGCCAGCAGCTATTCTTTTGTTTTGGGAGATTCCTTCCTTCTTCATATTTATGAAACTCTGGATGTGATATATAAATATCTACAGGGTATGAGGGGGTTTGTTTTGGGAGATTCCTTCCTTCTTCATATTTATGAAACTGTGGATGTGATATATAAATATTTACACTGTATGAGGGGGTTAGAGTTTGAGTTTTCAACCTTGTGTATTTCAGATATTTGTTTTTGGCATTATGCTTTGTTGGCTTTTAGGCAATCAGTATAGTAGAACTAGTGGGCGGCTGCAGTGGTGCAGCGGTTAGCATTGCTGCCTCACAGCAAGAGGTTTTCCAGTTTGATTCTCAGCTGGGGTGCCTTCTGTGCGGAGTCTGCATGTCCTCCCTGTGGTCACGTGGGTTTCCTCTGGGTGCTCTGGTTTCCTCCTCCATCCCAAAGACATGCTGTAGGTGCATTGGACACTCTAAATTGGCCCTAGGCACTAGTGCATGCGTGTGTGTGCCTTCTGCGGAAGGTTGGGTGCCGGGCTGGCAACTTGACACCGTAAAACTCGACTGCCAATCATGAGCAGACAGGTGATTTACTGTGGTGACCCCCTAACCGGGAAAAGCTGAAAGAAGAAGAAGTATAGTAGAACTATTGTCACAAAGCCAATGAGCTAAAGAGAGCTCTAATTTTAGTATAACATTTTCTGATGATTTCTTTGATACTTGGGTATAAAATTGTGCTTGTAATCAACAGTTATTCCGAAATGTCTATACGTTTTTACATGATCTTAAACTGAGTTTTAATAGCATAGGCATATATGTTTTCTCCATCACTAAATATGTAACAAAGCTCTCTTTTGTTTTAAATGTAAGTCCACTTTTAATGGAGTATTCATAAAACTTGTTGATCTTGGATTGATGTAACAACTGCCTCCAGCTCAAGATGATCTGCAAACCTTGCACACTAGAACTGATGTTTGTTGCACTCCACATGTACAATTATTACATTCTGGCAAGCCCTTTTGTATGTTGACCCCAAATGATTTATTAAACAACTATTCAGCAATCCATTGTCCTATGTGAGAGTTAATTTTTTGCTGTTTAAGTCCTTTTGAATCATCACATGGAAGAAGACTGTCAGAGACTTTTGATGGATCCAAATGCATAACATCAACTGGAGATCTTTCAGTAATGATATCACTGACTGTATAGAATTAAATGAGGTTTGTTAATAATATCACTGGTGGTATAGAAGTAATGAGGTATGTTGATGATATCACTGATGTTTGTATAGAATTAAATGAGGTTTGTTAATGGTATCACTGATGTTTGTATAGAATTAAATGTGGCTTGTTAATGGTATCACTGATGTTTGTATAGAATTAAATGTGGCATGTTAATGGTATCACTGATTGTATAGAATTAAATGAGGCTTGTTAATGGTATCACTGATGTTTGTATATAATTAAATGAGGCTTGTTTATGGTATCACTGATTGTATAGAATTAAATGAGGCTTGTTAATGGTATCACTGATGTTTGTATATAATTAAATGAGGCTTGTTTATGGTATCACTGATTGTATATAATTAAATGAGGTTTGTTAATGGTATCACTGGTGCTCATATAGAATTAAATGAGATTTGTTAATGTTTTCACTGATTGTATGGAATTTAATGAGGCTTGTTAATTGTATCACTGATTGTACAGAATTAAATTAAGCTTGTTAATGGTATTACTGATTGTATAGAATTAAATGAGGCTTGTTAATGGTATCATTGATTGTATAGAATTAAATGAAGCTTGTTAATGATATCACCGATTGTATAGAATTAAATGAGTCTTGTTAATGTTATCACTTATTGTATAGAATTAAATGAGGCTTGTTAATGGTATCACTGATGTTTGTATATAATTAAATGGGGCTTATTAATGGTATCACTGATTGTATAGAATTAAATGAGGTTTGTTAATGATATCACTGATTATATAGAATTAAATGAGGCTTGTTAATGGTATCACTGATTGTATAGAATTAAATGAGGCTTGTTAAAGGTGTCACTGATGTTTGTATAGAATTAAATGATGCTTGTTAATGGTATCACTGATTGTATAGAATTAAATGCGGCTTGTTAATGTTATCACTGATTGTATAGAATTAAATGAGGCTTGTTAATGGTATCACTGATGTTTGTATATAATTAAATGGGGCTTATTAATGGTATCACTGATTGTATAGAATTAAATGAGGTTTGTTAATGATATCACTGATTATATAGAATTAAATGAGGCTTGTTAATGGTATCACTGATTGTATAGAATTAAATGAGGCTTGTTAATGGTGTCACTGATGTTTGTATAGAATTAAATGATGCTTGTTAATGGTATCACTGATTGTATAGAATTAAATGCGGCTTGTTAATGTTATCACTGATTGTATAGAATTAAATGAGGTTTGTTAATGGTATCACTGATTGTATAGAAATAAATGAGGCTTGTTAATGGTATAACTGATTGTATGGAATTAAATGAGGCTTGTGAATGGTATCAATGATTGTACTGAATTAAATGAGGCTTGTTAGTCATGACCTAGAATTCATGAAACCAGTTTAGATTATATTGGATTTATTAATAGTTTTTTGGAATACTTTTTTAGTAGAACTCATTTTAAACATTTTCACATTTCACATTTAAAATACAGATATAAGACATATAGGTTATAAATATTGAAAGCTGACTTTTATCAGCGCCTCTGTAGATTTATGTGGCCAGCTGCTTCTTTGGTAAAACTACTTCTTTAATTATAGATGGAGAAAATCTTGAACTATATATATCTGAAACCGATATTTTAAAATAAGTAGTAGTTCTTTTGAATTATTTTCAATAAAAAATCCAGAAATAAGGAAGTCAGGACTCATACTGCAATTAACTTTTTATGGTATTCAATGTTTCCCAAATATTTAATTTTGTTTTTCTAAATAAACAAACGATCTTTATGCTTCAGTGAACTCAGATTCATTGAAAAGACAAATATTAAGAATGTAGAAAAATAATCAATTAGAACAAAGGTTAATGTTGTACAACGGATGATCATTTTATTGTTAAATTTTTAACATGAAGTCATTGCTCTCAGCAGTCCAAAATCCACGTCTTCACTCCTATTACAGTGAAACAAGTGCTTGAATAAAACCTCAGGCTGATGCTTTGTGCAGTTTTTTGCAATCCCCAAAATGTTATGACCTCCCCAAAAAATCCTATGTTTCGTCACTCCATTACTTTTTGTGTATTGGTAGGCTTTCTTTGTGTTAGGGTCAGACTGCTGTGAGATGAAAAAATGTGTGATGATTTCTCATATTAGAACTCTTTATGTTCACCTGAGCTATATGTACAAAAGGCTCTATGATTAAATATTTTCTTTCATGTTTTTTTTTTTGCCTAGCCTAGTTGACCAGTTGCATTTTTGTGGGCTTTAGAAGTGGCATTAAGTCTACCATCATTGAATGTAGTGCTATTATACATATACATCAATATTTCTGGTTGAGCATTAGAGCTGAAAATAGCTCTGTGTGCAAAGACAAATATCATTAACTGAATTGACCATATTCAGTCATGCTTAAATTTGTGAACACATCCATTTCTCTTTGAAGATTTTGCCCTAAACCACTAACAGTGATCAACATTTGCCCTCTTTAGTAATGGGTGCTAACTCTAACCTTAACTCTAATGCTGTCACTTCCCTCAACCCTAACCCTATACCTTACCTTCATAAAAATCTTCCCGTAACACTGCAAGTTTGTTTGTGTCTTTCGGCTTTTCCTGGTTAGGGGTTGCCACAGCGGAACTCCGGTCCGCTAATGATTGGTAGTTGATTTTTACGTGCCGAGTTACCAGCCTTGACGCACAACCTTCAATGAAGGCACGCCCATTCACACATGTCTCCATGCAGAAGATGATCTAACTGTGAATAGAACTGGACAGCGTCTTACTGTGAGGTGACAACGCTACCACAGCACCACCACCGCGGTCCCGTAACACTGCAAGTATTCAGATGAATTTGAGGCTACTGTTATGGGGGACTGAAGTGTTAATATCAGAAGAGGAAATAGTTTTCTTTTCTTGATATTATTTAATTTATTTTTTGTTTTCATTATTGTGTATGTTTGAACTTTTTTGTCCTTATTTTCAATTCAACATTAAATTAGGTTGACCATACACAATAGAACCATATATATAAAAACATAGTCCCATTTGGTGATGGGGTTTTTCAATTTGTACTTATATCATGAATACTAGCAAATAAAAATGAGCACTATGCAGAGAGTATCTTCTTCACATGCACACTTTCATTATAGTTTCATTATATTTTAAACTTTGTAGTGTAAGATAAATTGGGAAGGGACTCTGGCTGACAAAGTTCGCAGACGATTGCAAGTTGGGAGCTATTATTAACTTCCCAAGTGATGTTGACATCTTACAGACAGGCCTCACTGAGACCAACAACTGGTGTCAGAACCATGGCCTTAACCTC